>NC_083408.1:65513068-65816098 GCF_020745735.1 Hemiscyllium ocellatum | reverse complement strand
TTTTTCAGCATAATTTCCCTCTGCCTCCAACTCATCCTCTTTCTGCCTCCCAATGAACTGTTTCCTTTAGGGGTCTCACTGATCTAACACCTTTCTGGAGGGCTATATTAAATAAAAGAGTGCAGCAGACTATCACAATAACAGAGCTCCTTACAGTGCATCTGCTGACCAGGTCCAGGCATTGAACCCTTCAGTTAGAAAATACCCCATCAGTTATGAATTTGATGTACTATCCAGCCTTGTCAAGGAGGTCATTTGTCACCTGCATGATGCAACAACATGCAGCTTACCCCCGAGATACCACAGAGGTCCACAATGATGACAACACTGATACTTTTGCATCTGCATACTGAGCGTGCTATGATTTTCTTGGAGACTTTTTTTTAGTAAAGTCTAGGTTTCTTTGCCACTGCGTTTCCCTCACAGTCCTTCTTTCTTTTATCTCAAAAATGGCAGTACATGGCTGCATCTTGTAGGTAACCGATGCACTGTTCACAAGACTTGGGCAGTATATTAAATTATGGGATGACATAGCTTTGCAGGCAGAGGGCAGTGAACTATCCTGGATTCCTCTATGTACAAGGAAACATCGATAATGTCCATGTGGACTTCAAAGTACCTGGTGCTAAGTCAATCAGCTTCATTTCCACATTCTCAAAATTCACTTGATCTGCAGCATAGCAATGGCTTCCTCCAGTTAGGTTCTCACTTCCCTGACAACTACCATTACTGCTTCATTCTGTACCAACCATTGATCTACCCGCAACACCTAACCTCCCTGAAACATCCCTAAATTCCATGAATGCATTTTGGGATCATCTTGGATCATTTTAAAGAGATGGGCTAGTCATCTCTTTATGAAAACTCCAAGCCAGATGCATTGACAATATTATCAAAGTTATCTACTCACTAGGACAACCATAGATCAGACCACAACACTTTCTCAGGACACAATACTGTGCAGTGACTAATAGATAGATGCCATACTGGACATTCTTGCAAAGATGTCGTTCAGTGTGGGTCTGCTATGTTATCCAGAACATGACCCTCAAGAGAGTGTGTACTTTGAGGAGGACAGGGAGGAGCACAACTCAAGATGAAGAGCAGGAAAGTGCCCCAGGTTGGAGGTTCTCATCAGAATTCCATCAATATCAGGAATTATTTGATCAAAGCACTTTTTAGGGGAGTCGGTCTGACCCAGGGAAGAATGACATGGTATGGAAATCATCATGAATTACCAGGACTAACACCTCATTGAAGATGTAACCTCCAATATGTAAACTCTCACCAGCAATAAAGGATGCAGATCTCATCAGAAGTTTCAACATGACCACAAATGGACTCTTGTATGCCTTCATTACTTCAAACTACTTTTCTAGCCCAGAATAAATAAAAGGAATCTCAACAGTTTAGATTCATGTGTCAATATTTACATGGTACTCAAATGTAGATAGTGCAGAGTTACAGGCAGAAGACATCCTAGTGATCCGTTCAGTATGCTGTCCAATGCAATGGCTTCCTTATTTGGCCACTTCTACCTGGTGCTGCCCTTGAGGAGATAGCTGTAGCCTGTTTGTTCTTTTCCATCCTATGGTTGAGAGGCACATGGCAGTCATCATCTTCATGAAAATGCCCTAGAAGATATAAGTGTGGCACCTCCAAATGCTTCTGTACTTGAGTCATTGCAAGGATATGCTGCCATCAGTGAATCTCAAAGCATAGATGCTCACTTCATTAGAGGAGTCAAAAAAGTCATTGAAGGTGGACCCCAATCAGGGGCAGAAACCTCCTCACAGTTTTGGTTATTTGATGGTGTACTGACTAAGAGTATGAGCTGTGGAGCAACTGGTAAACCAAACAACCCTGTGCCATTAGCATCACTGAAATGTGAAGGTTACATGGTGCAGCATGTACACTGTAAATGTTAATGAACAGTTTCTGCATACCTGTTCAGTGCTGCTGGCTCTCCATATAGTTCTTCACTTTCTCAATGAAGGAGCGTATTTGTCCAATTTTCTAAAGGTGATGCAAATGAGCTGGGTCAACACCTCCATGACTATCCACTACCTGAAACATTCTGAAATCTAGGAGCATATTTGTTGCTGCTGTTCTAACAGGAAATTCTATTCCTGGGTCACCTGCTATTGTACTCAGCTGAATAGGTCTGTTACTGTCCTTTCTCCTGCAAGGGTGAATTGCCACAGCTGCCCGTGTCTCTGGCAGCATATCCTGTACATTAGTGCTGTGGATGCAGTGCCATCCTACTTAACCATATGAGGCCTTATGAAGTTGACAATACCTGGACTAGTGGAGGCTGCTTTGGAAGGGATGATGGTGGTTCTTTGGAGTTCTATAGTTGCTGTTCAAACTTGACATCTATGTCTATGGGAGACACAGGCACATGTCATGAGAACTTGCCTTAAAGATCACAACCCTCTGCAAGTGCAGAGGCTTCTCAATGAAACTCAGGGTTCAACATGAACTGAAGGAGGTGGAATGCAATGCACACCTTTAAATGAATGTATTGCAGTCTGATCACTATCTCCATTGTGCCCTGCCATATTTCTCACAATCCATGATGTCTACTGATCCCTGTACCTTGGCAGCAATGATGATGTGAAGGTAGGGAGCCCCTTCTCGGATACATTATGGGCCCTGATTTTGAGTAAGGGTAAAAGATAAAGAACTGCTGACATCTATGACCAATGCTAGCTGCTTTTTCCATCATAAACTGCATATCTCAATGCTGTCAGATCCTCAATTGCATTATGGGTCTCAACTATTCTGTGGAGTCAGTAAGTTCTATGGGCATACACTCCTTCTATGTTCAGCTACAGAACACAGCCTCAGGCTCTTCTGCTGATGCACCGCTGGATGTTGAATACTCAGATGCCAGTCCTGAGAGTTGATGCTTCTACTCACCTCATCAGAGCATATCAGATTAGTAAGCTTTTCCTCACAACTGATCCAATTTGTACACATCACATCCCTTGTGTCACCTTGATGCAGTTCTTCTTAGTCTTGTGAGGTGGCCTCCTCTTGCAATAGGGAAAAAGCTCCACCCCCACCCCTTACGGCCACAAGGATGACTTCCAGGTTCACATCTGCAAATCAGTCGGGTTCCCTGCTCCTGATTCCAGCCCGTGCCTTTCCTGAGACATCTGATGATTCCAAATTGAAAGTAAAGAGTGAAAGAGCAGATACAATAAGGCTGGCATGATCGGTTTAGAAATCGGTCCTACACTTGAAGAGACCAGCCCTTGTTCCTGCCTTCTTGATTGCTAATTGGCCAACAAATTAATCGTCATGTCAGTAAGGAAGGCATGTTCCTGTGAAAAGGAAAACTGAAGGTTGTTTATCCTTGAGGTGGATGTTGGATAAGTAAAGAGTGTTAACTTCCATTTCTTATCAGTAGCAGGCTTTGCTTATCAGGAATTTGTTTGGACCTCTGTGGTCAATTTGAGGCAAATGAAATTAATCTAGAAAGAAGATTCGATTTGTACAGTTTCTTAGTCTTGGTGAGTAACATGATCTATAATACTGCTGGATCAATTCCAAAGTTGACAAGTATAATATTTGAAAAAGCTATAACTCAATCATGTTATGTTATTGCAGTTTGAGAATGTTCACTGGGACTTGAAATTGGACTATAGATTCTAAATTACTCAAAGGCATTTCTTGTCTATTAATATAAATTGCACAGAAATAGGATTTTTTAAAATGCAATGCTTTTTTCAGGATGATGATACTGGTAATTGATTCCCGTAGGTATTTTCCTGATCCTTAGCTGAAACATTGGGGATAGATGTAAAGAAATCTGAAGAAACAACTTGGATATTTTCATTTCTTTTTCAGATTTCACAAGACCACCTACACAAAGTGATGAGCAGAATAACCTACATGGAAATTTGTAACCAGTGTGAAATAGAAATAGAGAATGGATGCATTGAAGATGGAATACAATTTGCATTGTCCTGACTGGGTCATCTGCTAATACAAACAACAGCTGAGGGACTTGTGGTTATTGAATGTTTTGATAATAATGCAACTGATAATAATAAAATTATAAAGATATTGGCTACTTAATTTTAAATATGATCCAATCAGTTAAAGCATAGATGACAAAGTTAGTGCAGAGACTTCATTGCAACTTTCTATTACAACCATTCATTTTCAGTTATAAAAAAACTTCATGAAGTAATAATAGCAACTTGTATTTATATAGTGCTTATGATACAGAAAAAAAATTCATGGAAAATTTCTAAAAGAAACATCCAAAAGGTATTTTACTCAGTAAATAATAAAAGGCACTTTACGGGAACATTATAAAGCAAAATCTGCATCTAGGCACATAAGACTTTACTAGAGCAGTACACCAAACACTTAATCAATAAAAGTAACATTTAATTGAAGACTGAAGAGGCACAGGAAAGCGGGAGGAGTGAGTCAGCAACTAGTGAATAGTGTTTCAGGAACTGAGTAACAGGAACTGAAAAACTTTGTTTTTCCAATGTTTAATTGAAGGGAATTTCTTCTCATCCAGTACAGGGATTTGGATAGCAACCTGATAAGCTAGCAACAAATGTAAATAAAAATGTAAATAATTCAGTATATGGTTTTTTTTTGTTTATTTTACAGCTTTTTTAAGTAGCTGGATGGGGGGGAAAGATTACCTTTATGCAAACACTTGTTACAGCATCTGTATGACTATCCAGCACATGTAGACAATTTGCAGTGAATAGATCCCATACACGGGCAGTTTTGTCTGAACTTCCACTAACAAGTCGTTTTCCTGTGAACAAGAAAGAGGCAGGAAATATATTGGAATTGTGAGATGTGACTTCTATTGTGGTTAAATATTTTGTACAAATTAGATAATATTTTGTATTTTTAAATTAAACATAAAGAATGAGTAATATGCAGCACAATGATGGAATACATAGCATTTTTCTTTACAGAATCGTGAAATATGTAGGACATGACATATGCAAACTCATCCATGACATTTCCAATATGCCCCCAGTGGGAATGTGAAGCACTATTCTACAGGAGAGAGAGACATCAAGTGAGAGAACAAGCATGAGGACTTTAGAGTTCTTGGGACAGTGAGAGTGAAAGTATAGAAGGGAGGACATAGAAGAACTAGAAAGAACAAGGGTATGTAAACAAGCACAGAAGAAGTAGGTGAAATCCAAAGTGGAAATAGCCATTTGAATTATGATGTGTATCCTGAATGAACCTTCTTAGCAAACCCAGTTGAAGGATAGTGAAATTAGCAGCATAGGAACCAAAAATAAATGTAATTTGGATGGTTGAATACAATGTCAAATCTGGTTCAGAATGAGAACAAAAACGGAGGAAGAAAGACCGAATTGAGAGAGATGGAATCAATAAAATGTAAAAGAATAAATTATCCATCTTATCTAGCATTGCTCTTGGAAGCATCAGTGTAAAAATCAAATGAGGACAGAACTGGATTTTCCTGCAAGCTCTTGATCTGAATAAAGGAATTATGATATAATAGGTTTTCTGTAAAATAATCTGACTCATTATGGACACAGGAGGCAAAACTAAGTTGCTACAAAACATCTGATGATACAGCTGCAAGCTCTAAGTGAAATATAGAGATGTCCATTCTGTTGAAATAACAGGAGAAATCATTGGTCGTAACATTGAGTATAATAGTCGGGATACCATATTGTGGCTGTTCAGGACATTGGTGAAGTCACTTTTGGAATACTGTGTACAATTCTGGTTGCCACTCTGCAGGAAGGATATTGTTAAACTTGACAGGGTGTAGAAAATATTTACAAGCATGTTACCGGGACTGGAAGGTTGACTTTCAGGGAGAGGCTGAATTGGCTGGGTCTTTTTTCCATGGAGCATCCGAGACTGAGAGTAACCTATAAGATCATGAGGGGAATGAATAGGGTGAATAGCCAAGGTCTTTTCCCCGAGCTGTGTTTTTGGCGGGGGGGGGGGGGGGGAAACAGTCCAAAATTACAGGTTTAAGGTGAGAGGGGCAAGAGAAAAAAAAGATTTGAGGGATAACTTCTTCATGCACAGGGTGGTGCAGATCTGGAATGATCTGCCAGAGGAATTGCTGGAGGAGAGTACAATTACAACATTTAAAAGGCATCTGCATGGATATGAATAGGAATGGTTTGGAGGGACATGGGCCAAGGTTTAGGTCAGCGTGGTCAGCATGGATGAGATAGATCAAAGGATTTGTTTCCATGCTGTATGACCATGTGAATTTAAACTTCAGAATAAACAGCAGCTGGGTGGAAGAACTTTAAAGTGATTCAGTATAATTGACTTCATTGTTAATTTTGAGGAACCAAAGATCCACAAAACAATGCCATTTTGAGGTCTGAATTGTAAATTTTGAATTTCAAGAAAATAATTGCCAATGGGCAGAACTGCAAGGCGGCTTTCATAACCACCTTCAGGTGGGAAGTTTTAACCAAGGGAGTAAAAAGTCTTACAGGTCCATTTGTACAGTAAAACATCACCTACAGAATTACAGAAGCCATCACAACTGCTGGATCTGAAAAGTGTTAATCTCTGTGCTTCATCGACAAGGAATGGCTGCAAACAGTATAGCTCAGACCCACTCGGACTTTCATCTTATAAGTACACTGAATGTCTTCATTTTAATTCTAAGATCAGAACTTTTTTGTTAATAACTTTATCTTTTCATTCATAAGGAGCATTCAGTAACAAACTAGTTTTTAGTATGTTTACCAAGAAGCATGAACCATTAAAACTAAAATGGGAGCTACATAAGCAACAATGATTTACAGTTCACTGACCAAATGATAGACACATCTAGTGGTCAGGATACCCTTTATGATCTTGTTCCTTCCGACTTTTGTAATATTATTTAACAACTGTCTATTCCTGTGACTTAGGCTTTTTGTTCATTGAAGTGGTGCCATCAAGCAAGCTGCTTTGTCCTGGCTATGTCAAGCTTCTTGAATATTGTTGAAGCTGTATATTCCATTACCTTGTAGATGATGGACAGGGTTTAGAATCTCTACAGCATAAAGTGGCCATTTGGCCGATTGAGTCTGCTCCGATCCTCCGAAGAGTATCCCATCCAGACCCAGCTCCCAACTCTACATCTGAAATCCTACATTTAACATAACTAATTTACCTAACATGCACATCTTTGATCTGTAGGAGGAAACTAGAGCATTGGAAGAAGTCCTCACAGACAATCACAGAACCATAGAATCCCTACAGTGTGGAAGCAGGTAATTAGGCCCATTGAGTTCACACCAGCCTGCCGAAGAGCATCCCACCCAGATCCACGCACTATCCTATCTCTGTAACTCTGCATATCCCATGGTTAATCCACTTAACCTGGAAACCTTAGCATGCCAATCCATCTAACTTGCACATCTTTGGACTATGGGAGAAAATCAGAGCATCCAAAGAAACCCATCCAGTCACTGGGAGAATGTGCAAACTCCACACAGTCAATCAAGGCTGGAAATGAACTCTGGTCCCTGGCACTGAGGCAGTGCTAACCACTGAGCCACCGTGCTGCTCAGTGTACCTCTGACCTGCTATTGTAGTTAAGGTATTTAAATGTCTAGTCGATTCAGTTTCTGGTCAATGTTAGCTCCCAGAATGTAGATAGAGGGGAATGTAGCAATGGTAATGCCATTGAATGTCAAGGGACAATGATTAGATTCTCTAAATTGTTGGAGATAATTTTTGTTTGGCACTTACATCTCATCAACCAAGTTTTTGGTCTACCCTCCCAATATCTCCTTTTCATTTTGTCCTTTACATTTCTTTGAAGAGCCATGTGGCATTTTTCTTTGTGAATGACTTGATATAAACGCAAGACCATATTGTTGTCACGATTGAATGGCAAACCAAATCCACATCTGAATGGTGTCAACTTAGTTACAGTGCATTAATCCAGCTGTGCATATAAAACTATAGGCAAAGATTACAAAAGGAAAATTAATTATAATTCACTTCATAATCCACAGTATTTCCCACTCTGCTCTTGCTGAATAGCACTCACCATCACAATCGAGGCAATCCACTCTTTCTTGATGGCCTCGAAGTAAAGGTAAAACTGTATATCTACCCAACATCCAGTTTTGACTCAGATGACAAGCTCTAATGTAAATTTCTTTCCATCGGCAAGTTGGGGACAAAGAGGGAAAATCAGAAAGGGTGACAGAGCTGTACCTTGGAGATGTGAGACCTATTAAAATAAAAGGGTAATCATTTAGTAGTAGATATCAAAGAGCAAAATATTGCAAGGCATTTCACTCTGGGATTATTCTCATAAACCTCTGGACTGGCATTCATGAATGGCCATAAAATCCTGAGGTTGTCTTCAAGTTCCCATCAGACAAGCTATCTGGTTATATAATTCATAATGAATATATCACAATATGAACATAGACAATGTTACAGAGGATTTAGGTTGTATGTGTAAGGATAGCAGAGACAGAGGAGTTTGAAGTTGAAAGTATAAAACACTATTCTGGGTAAAACCTTTAGTCATAGAGATGTACAGCATGGAAACAGACTCTTCGGGGTAACTTGTCTATGCCGACCAGATATCCCAACCTAATCTAGTCTCATTTGCCAGCATTTGGCCCATGTCCCTCTAAACCCTTCTTATTCATATACCCATCTAGATGCCTTTTAAATGTTATAATTGTACTAGCCTCCACCACTCCCTCTGGCAGCTCTAGTGTTTTAAATACAAATACAGAAAATAATTGTATGCTATAAACAGATTTTATAATACTAGATATGCTTTGATTGTACAATTGTCAGCTTTTCTCAGAGCAAATGCAGAAAGACAAAGCTTCAGTGCAAGTGGGTGATAAGCTTGTTAAATTATCCATCTTTTCTTAACTCTTAAATGTGTTATGACATTTGGAAAGTTTTGTTTTATTTATTTATACATAGGAGATGTGTGTCACTGGCTAGGCCAGCACTTATCACCCATCCCTTGCTTCTCTCACAAAGGTGGTGAGCTGTTTTCATGAACCACTACAGTCTATTTGGTGTGCATTTGGTGCACTCAAGGATTTTGACTCAGCAACACTGAAGGAACAGAAATATATTTCTAAGTCAGGATGATAAGTGGCTTGGAGGGGAATTTGCAAGTGGTGGTGTTCCCACATACTTGCTGTCCTTGTCCTTCTAAATGGTGAGCAGTCATGGGTTAGGAAGGTGCTGTCTTAGAATCCTTGGTAAATTTCTGGAATGCACCTTGTAGATGGTACATACTGCTGCTACTGAGAGCAGCAGTGGATGGAGGAAGTGAATGTTTGTGGAAGTGGTGCCATCAGGCAGGCTGCTTTGTCAAGGTTCTTGAGTGTTGGTGGAACTGCATTCATCCAGGCAAGTGGTGAATATTCCATCACACTCCCAACTTGTGCCAAATAAATAGTGGACTGGGCTGAGGGTACTACTAACCAGCTCTGGTAGCCACAATTTTTATATGTTAGTCCAGTTCAGTTTTTGGTTAATGCTAATCCCCAGAATGTTGAAAGTGTGGGAATTTAGCAATGATAATGCCAATGAATGTCAAGGGGCAATGATTAGATTCCCTTTTGTTGGTAATGATTTTTGCCTGGCACTTACTTGCATGGATGTTACTTGCTGCTTGACAGCTTAAACCTGGATATTGCCCAGATCTTGCTGCATTTGGACATGGACTGCTTCAGTACCTGAGGAGTTATGAATAGCGCAAAACATTATTCAATGAACATCCTCACCTCTGACTTTATGGTGCAGAGAACATCATTGATGAAGCAGCTGGAAGTGGTTAGGCCGAGGACATTAACCTGAGAAACCCCTGCAGGTGAGATGACTGATTTCCACAACCATCTTCCTTTGTGCCATGTATGATTCCCACCAGCAGAGAATTTTCTCCCTGTTTCACAATGAGTTTTGCTATGGTTTCTCAAGCCACACTTAATTAAATGCAGCTAAAGGCAATCAATTTCATCTCACTTCTGGAATTCAGCTTGGTTTGTTCATGTTTGAACCAAGGCTGAAATGAGGTAGGAGCTGAATGACCCTGGCAGGATCCAAACTGAGCATCAGTGAGCAGGTTCTTGCTAAGCAAGTGTTGCTTCATTATGCTATTGATGACACCTTTCATCAGTTTACTAATGATTGAGAGTAGATCAATGGTTTGGCAATTTGCCAGGTTGGATTTGTCCTGTTGCAAGTGTACAAGATATACCAATGCAATTTTCCATATTGTTGACTAAATGCCAGTGTTGTACCTGCATTGGAACAGTATGGCTAGGGGTGCAATATCCAATGTTTTCAACCGTTCCTTGAATTACATAGAGTGCATCAAATTGGCTGAAGCAGGAGTCTGTGACACGGAGAACTCTGGAAGTGGCTAAGATGGATCATCCACTCAACACTGAACTTCTGGCTTCCAAATGAAGTGATGTTTTATCTTCACTGTGTAATAACAACAGCAAGTAGTTTCCATTTAAACCCTTTCAAAAACTTTATTTAAAATAGAGAAACTATGTAGCAGCAGGTCTAATTAGCCAGTCACGAAACAAAGTTTGGAAAGTGTTACTATGTCACAAATCCAGGGTCTGCTTTGTAGCTCTATATTGTGCTTTCTAATCTTGCATGCTCACCTATCACCTCTATGTTCTTTTCAACAAGCTTGTCAAATTTGGAGGGATTATCCATGACACAAAATGATACTCCACCCGCTCATACACAGGCATGTGTAGATGTGTCTGTGCATGTACAGCTGACATCACTGCACTCCATGTGCAGGGAGACATCAGCAGCAGTCTATGAGCAGGTGGCCTCCCCAAATGTCATTGCAGTTGTCCATGTGCGTCTTTTCCAACAGGAATACCTGCAGCCAATATTTGGTTTTCAGTTAGGCCTCTCAAGGGAAGTTGCTTTTTCCACTGACTGAGGTGGTGCTTGGGGGCAAGGGAAAGACAGAAGCTGTGGCTAGATGGTTAGGGAGATCAGGGACAAGGGAAATAGGAAGGCGGAGGAAGAGGAATTTCCCCTTCTTAGTGGCAATTTATTTAGCTACCACATTGTCCAGCTTTCTCAGGGAACCTTCACATTGTCCAGCTTTCTCAGGGCACAGCAATGTCCAGGAAGGGGCTATTCCTATAGCCAGGAGACTTTTTGATTTATTCATTCTTGAGATGTTGGCATTTACTGCCAATTCCAAATCACCCAGAAGGCAGTTAAGAGTTGACCACATTGATATGGGTCTGGAGTTGCATGTAAGGCAGACCAGGTAAGGGTTAGAGACAAAAAAACTACAGATGCTGGAATTCAAGGTACAGAGCAGGAGGCTGGAAAACACAGCAAGCGAGGCCGAAGGTGGAGAAACCTCCTGATGCAGACCAGATAAGAGTGGCAGATTTCCAACCCGAAAGGATATCTGTGAACAATATTGTTAATTGTCATTAAAAACAATGGCTAGATGGTGGTCGTTAGGATGTAAAACTAACCTAGACTTTTTAAAAATTGATTTCAAATGCAACCATGTACCCAAAATATTAGCGTGGGGTTCTGGATTACTATTTCAGTGACATTATCACTGTGCCACCATCTCACTTAACTGTGCCTAGCAGCTGCTACTTGCCTGGAACATGGACATAGAGGTGGCAAGGGGAAACAACAGGTTGTGGAAAAGTGGATGCAGCAACCCTGCTAGCCCCCAGGCAAGGCCTCCCAACTCTGGAAAGAGCAGCACGGTGGTTGAAGAGGATCAAGTAGCAAAGTGGCAGTGCAAGTGCAGTGAAGGAATGGTAACCAAGGAGATATAGCTACAGGAGGGGAAGCTCCTCTTTATCAATTCCAGCCTCCATGTACATCTTCTTGATTCCTTGCACTTTTCACTTTCAGCTGATGGATCTGATAGACCTCTGGCAGATCCATCTTGGAGCTGCACTGTGCTGTTTTCTGCCAGTTCAAAATTATGTAGTTTGCCTCTTTGCACATGCAAACTCTTTGCACCACCTAGAAATGGTGTTTACAACCTTTCAACATATATTCAAGAATTGAAAAATACAAACATTTTTTGATCCTCATTTGTGGCCACATTTTGTTTAACTTTCAAACATGTTAGCTACAGTGTAAAATGACAGCTGAAGTTTGCAGCTTTGTTTAAGAAATTGAAGCAATGAAGTAAAGTATTATAAACTGATAACTTTAGTTTGCATTTGTTTAAAGCAAAGTAGCTGCAAACAGTAGAGGTTAAATTCTGTTTATTAAGCGATAAACATTTTCTGATCTCAATATAGTCTCTGTACATAATTGAAAATACATCTAATTTTCATTGGTACATATTGTCAATTCAAGGAATACGAATAACATACATAAAAATGTACTTTATACAACAGTACAGTTTATCTAAATAAACTCCTAACATGCTTTTCTCTACTGTGATAAAAGTCCTAACGATGAAATAAATACTTTAATCAAATATGTTCAATTCTCAAAGACAGTCATACCAGTAGGGTAACAGGTTACCTGTGGGACTGTAACTATACGGGTTCTTGGAGAAGAGTTGTTGGTCAGTGTCAAAATTGAGCCAGTTTTGAAGGGCACATAATGGCTGCCTGTTTAAAAAAACCTTAGTATTACATATGATGATAGATAATAAAATTTAAACAGTTAACCATGCAAGCAAAATTTGCACATTACTTTCAGTTTTCTAAACAATTCAATATCTCACAGCCTGTTGGCATTTATCAGTTTTTCTTTTTACAGTGATTGCTTTAAAACAAGCAATAAATGACATGCCAGATTAATGACCGAAAGGCGGTAAGTTCAATTTCATATGTTCAGGAGTGCACAATACATAGACAAAGGCTTTTAAAGCTAATAAAGGATAATAAATCATTTAAGTTTTTTTTCTGAAAGCATAATTTAGTATTCCACGACACTATTTATTTTTCTCAGGAATGACACACATACAATTTTCCTCCAGGGATTTGTAATTATTTTATTAGGACCATTTTTTAATAATTACCAGTTAGGTTGTTTTATGAGATCCTTTGCTCTTAAAAACAGTTGCTTTTTTTGCAAACTTAAATTAAGTAAAGCATTGCACTAACAAATATTTTTAAAAATCATATGTATTCAGTTGGTATGTATGCCATTTATGAAAATGTTGTTAAATTCATTAAAGTGAAGAATTCTGAAAAAGGATATTATCAATTTGATAGATTTAAAATGACAAGTTGATTATCAGGTTATTTGTTAACAATGTATACAAGGTGCTACAAATAGAGGTATAAGATTTGATTTCAACCATATACAAGTAGCTTGGTTGTTATTGAATTAAAGTTTTGTCCACATTGTACAAAAGCAAGAAAACCTTCACAAGTCAATGGATAGGCCTCAGCCAAACTACTGCATTCAATTACTGTTACCATGCTTTAGGAAAGATGTCAAAATCTTGAAAAGATTGCAAAGCAAACTTATGAAGGCTTTACAAAAATCTTTAGTTTACTGGAGATATTAGATAAAATGGGATTCTTCTCCTAAAAGAAGAAATGGTTAAATAGAAATGGAATAGAATGGTTCAAAATTTTGATGGGTTTTATAATTGAATCTTGATAAACCTTCTGTCAGCAGGAAAAGTTTATAACCAGAAGATACAGATTTAAAACAGTATGGGGGCAATTGGATAGTTCTTTCACATAGTCAGCAAAAACGGCAGAGACTTTCTGTGCAGTAGAATTCTATAACTTTCCATTTTGGGCAGTAATAATGAAATCAATTCATAAAGATTATCATCACTCAATTCTATTATCAAAAGCAGATGTCTCTCCAATTATTTTTCCCCCAAACACAGCTATTCTTTGGCTTGCTTCAATTTATGCCAATCAGTTGTGTATTTGGGGTAGCTATTGTTCTTTAAATCTATGCCCACTAGGAACTGAACTGAGACTGCATGAACTCTTTATGTAGAACCCGAGCAGCCAGCTCAAGATTCAAACTCACATCCCAGGGATAATAGGCTAATGTTTCAATCAATCTCCTGCAGTCTCTTGTCTTTATTATTCCAGGTTCATTGAATTACATCTACAGTCCTATTTTTATGCACACAATATACACACATACAATCTTTTATAAAATAAAAATTTAACTCAACATTCAGAATGTCATAATAAAACTAGAAATTTTAATTTACCACAAAATGTCAGTGTTTGTAAATTCTCTCCAAGTTTTGCTGCAGCATGCCATCCTGGACAGATCGTCTGCAGACACATATGAAAAGATTCTTTCTACCAGCTCTTGTGGCAAAATTAATACAAAGTCAATGGATAATAAGGGATAGACTTCAGAGTAGATCTTTTTCAGTTGTGGCAGCTGAAAAACAAAGGGAAATCAAACTTCTTTTAAAAACCTGGGTGATATAAAGGAGTTCTTGAAGACACTGTTGAAATAATTCCTATAATGAAGGAAAAGACTCAATCATATAGCACCCATCACATTGCAAAGCAAATACAACTGGTTAATGATGGTATTTAATTGGACAAATGATGTATCTAACTTGGACATGGAAACTGACTTCAATAAATGACCCCTATTATTTAAATAGTGCCATCGTATATTTTACATCCACCCAAATAGGGAGACAAAAGCTCAGTAAATGATTGGAGGATAGTAACATTTAGTACTGAGACATTACTACAAGAATCACACTAGATTATGAGCTTGAACCAATAGTTTTCTATCTCAGAACAAAAATCGCCAGTAGTTGAATCAAGTTCACATTTTACTGTAGTGTTAAACAACAACTATACCATCACTGAATCAGAGAATGACTACAGCAGAGAAGGTGGTAATTTGGCCCATCACATCCATGCCAGCCTTCTATTAATTCCACTCACCCATCCTTTCTATATAAACTTATACATTTTTTTTCTTTTCAGAAGCTTAGTTAATGCCTTTTAGGTGGGCCTGCATTGGCAAACTCAGATTGTGCATTCCATATCTGAACCACTTGATGTGTCTGTATATCACCATTGTTTTTCCAACTGTTTTAAATTGATAACATCTCCATCAAAACTATATGCGTTATAAGCTTCCTTATTATGAGTATCAAAATTAATTACTTTGGCCCAATCTGCTACATAAGTGCATTTCATGCAGTAATGACTTCCACTGCAATGTAGTGAAATTAGTTTTCTTTTTCATAATTTGACTGAGAGAAATAAATTGTCCTGATTTTCCTGCCAGGGGTGGGAAATGAACATTGGATTGCTCCCAAGTCTCATCTTTGCACATAGGAGTGCAGTCACTGCTCTTCATTATCATGGAGGTGAACTTTAATTGGCTTGAATATAGATTGGGATAGTCAATTAGCAGTCACTAAGACAGGATAGAAAGAGAATGAGCCAGATTTAAATCCACCATGATAGTCATTCCTGCATGATTTGCTGGAATAAAGGTGGAGCAGGAGATGCAGAGACCTGAATAGTGGGGAAAGTAGCCCCTAGTATTGCAGATGCTCACCTGGAGATCCTCTTCTTGCAAGATGCCAAAGCAGACCTGGATAGAGATCATAAAGTACAAACCATCTGGCCTATAAAACTGGGTCCACAACAGGAAGTGGTTGAATGATATTTTGCATTATGGTAAGTTGAGTGCTCTGCTAAAATCATCAAAACAAACTTCTGGGTATTCAGCCTTTAGCATACACACCAGCTCAGGATGTACACTGCTCTTGCACACGAATAGAATATATGCCCAGGATATTTAGTCACCCCTAAGCAAAGCTAAGACATACAGACACAATGCAAGTCTAGAAAATGTAAACTTTTGAGAAATATTCTCTCAAAAAGAACTTTGGCAAAGCAACAAAGTGAGAAAAAAAGTTAACAGATTGTCTAAATGCTGATCTTCAGTTGAAGCCACTTTCCACCCTTCCAACTCCATTTTGCTTCAGCCTCCTTCCTTTTAACATCACCTTTGATGGTCTGTATTGTCCTTAAAAGGTTTTCTATGGAAAATTAATCAGTTGGAGTTCATGGGTGTTTTACTGGAGGTGGGTAATATATGGAAAAATATAATGGGTGATTTGGTGATGGGAAAAATAAATCACTTGTGAATAACAGCACTTCTGGATATAAAAAGTTAAGCGAGGGTTGAATTGGTGCAATGGGAATGTCTACCTCTAAGAGAGGAGGCATGGGTTCAAATCCCATCTGGTGTGTAATAACATCTCTAATTTAAAGATTTGATTTGAAGAAAATAACTTTTCAAGAAAGAAATTATCTTAATTGAAAAACATTAAAGTGTATAATGGATCAGTAATAGTTTACTGAATTCAATTTTCTGGAGACAGTAGTGTAGATACAGTCTTCTCTTTAAAGAACACTTCCCTTGTGGCAATGAAGTCTTTCAGTGAGTTTTTGACTCAAAACATTTAAGTTGGATTTTACAGAGAGTGCAAAGGCTAATGACAATGTAGGAGGTTTTCTATGGCTGTTGATGCTCAAAACCAATATCTTTTAGACCTTCTTTCAAAGTCATAGGACTTCTGTCTGAAGCCACTTCAGACTCCACTCAAGGCATAGTAATAATGTCACTGGTTAAGTAAACCAGAAGTCCAAACTGATGTACTGAGGACATGTCAGAGAGTGATAGAGACGTACAGCACGGAAACAGACCCTTGGTCCAACTTATCCATGTCTACCAGATATCCTAACCTAATCTAGTCCCATATGCCAGCACTTGAACCACATCCCGTTATTGTCAGAACCCCTACTATCTCCTCCTTGTTTCCTTCATATTTTAATCATTATTATTTCTCACATCCACATGCATACTTTTTAATTTCTCTTGTTAGGCATCATGATGCCTGTCCATTATTGGTCTGAAATGAATTGAATTTATTGTCACGTGTACAGAGGCACAGTGAAAAGCTTTCTCTTCCAAGCAATCAGGCAGATCAGAGTTAAGTAACATAGATAAGTAAATAATAGGTAAACAGCGGCAAAAAAAAACAAAAATACGGGTACAAGAGAATGTAGATTCCTCCGAGATAAACTGAAGGAATCAATTAATTGCTGATTTGGAGAGTGCTGCCACCCCAGCTGCACAAACCTATTAATATGGGATGGAACTTTTAAATCAACACAATAACTGAAATGTAATTGAAAGATTCTAGTAGAGACAAATTAAACTTGCAATGCATGATAAGTTAAAGTTTAATGACAAACGTTTGACAAGTTGCTTTGTCCGTGTCACAGAAAAAGCAATTCGATACCAAAGATGTGGCTGCCAACAATTATAAACCGAGAAAAAACATCTGGTGAATATTCCCCCATGCTTCATTCTATTTTATAGTTAAAATTGATGATACAAAATGACGTAGCATATCTAATAGAAAATCCAAAACACACAAGATATTGAACACACTTCCAAAAGGTTACAGTGATCAACAAAATAGTACTGGAAAACAGTAAATATTGTGATTGTGTATCATCCTGCATATACACCTGTATTTATTTGGATGATTAAGTGAACTACTTTAGTCTTAAAACAAAGAACTGCGGGTGCTGGGGATGTGAAACAAAAAAAACAGAAAATTCCTGGCGAAACTCTTCATCAGAACAGTCACCGGACTTGAAACATTAACTTATGCTTTGCGTTGCCACAGATCCTCCAGACATGCAGAACTTCACCAGCAATTTCTGTTTTTATTTATCCTTATTCTACCGAAAGGGAAGGTGGATTAGAAGCAGAAGCATTTCTACCTGACATACACGAAGCAAACGCGACAACGCTTCGTCCTGTTCCTGTGCAGTGAGGGAGATGAATGCAGAGAAGATCAGGTCCATTTTTTCCTCGAATGAAGACTCCATGCCCGGTTTGAGTGTGTGGGAGTTTGTTGTGGGGCCTGCGGGCGGAGGCCAGGCCGGTCACCACAGCAACGGGCGACTCTGGGCGCCACCAACCCTCATTAACTGGGGGTGGCGGGTAGAGGAATGCTCAGGGTTACGAGGATCACGGATACTGAGATTTCTGAATTAGTACAAATTTATAACAGTCTAACTGCCCCTAAAATAAAGCTAGCATTTTCATTCTTGGGTTTATCCGATTTTTTTTCCCCTTGAGAATTGGTTTATTTAATAATTGCTCATTCTCCGTCCGCTCATCCTGCTCTGAATCCCGCAACGCCCAGTGAGCACTGTAACGTGATTAACGATTTGGTACGTGAAAAATTACATGAAATCATTAACTTCGTATTCGCCGTTTTTATGATTTTATACTAGAATGCAGCGACAAGATTCAGCTTTTCGCGTAAAATAACAGTACGCCCAACGTGGGGCTCGAACCCACGACCCTGGGATTAAGAGTCCCATGCTCTACCGACTGAGCTAGCCGGGCTGCTGTTTAGTGGTTTATATGATCATTATTTATAATTTATTCAAAAGACGTTGTTTTTTACATATATTACATTTCAAAATGTTATTCTTCCTCTCTCCATAAATGCCATCAGACCTATTGAGTTTCTCTGGCATTTTCTCTTTTTATTTAAGTTTTCCAGCAGAATTGAAGTATCTTGATTTTATATTAGTAGTTAATCACTTTTTGGTGCACACCACACCAACAATTTCTGCAGTCTCACCCTTTACACAAAACATTTCATTTCCACAATTTTGTCACAATGTTTTCTTAATATTTACTAATCAAATTGACCATGTGAACACATAATTTGAATCCTTTCAGTAAGTAGAGTCATAGAAATGTACAGGACAGAAACAGACTCTTTGGTCCAACTCGTCCATGCCGACCAGATATCCTAACCTAATCTAGTCACATTTGCCAGCACTTAGCCCATGTCCCTCTAAACTCTTCCTATTCATATACCCATCCAGATGCCTTTTAAATGCTATAATTGTACCAACTTGCACCACTTCGTCTGGCAGCTCATTCCGTACACACACCCTCTGTGTGAAAAGGTTGCCCCTTTAGGTCCCTTTTATATCTTTCCCCTCTCACCCGAAATATGTGACCTCTAGTTCTAGACTACTCCACCCCAGGTAGAAGACCTTGTCTATTTATCCACGCCTCTCATGATTTTATACACCTCTATAAGGTCACCCCTCAGCCTCCGACACTTCAGGGAAAACAGCCCCAGCCTGTTCAGCCTCTCCCAATAATCCTCCAGTCCTGGCCACATCCTTGTAAATTTTTTCTGAATCCTTTCAAGTTTCACAAATTCCTAATAAGAAAGACCAGAATTGCATGCAATATTCCAAACGTGGCCTTACCAATGTCCTGTAAAGCCAAAACGTGACCTCCCAACTCCTATACACAATGCTCTAATCAATAAAGGAAAGCATACCAAACGCCGCCTTCACTATCCTATCTACCTGCAATTCCACTCTCAAGGAACTATGAACCTGTACTCCAAGGTCTCTTTGTTAGTTGACTGTAATTTTGTAGTTGACTGTAATTTTGGATTCAAGGTTGCACTATGTAGAGTTTTTTAGATTAATCTGGAATTTTTGCAGTCTTGTTTGGGTTACTTTGTCGTATTGCAAAAAAATATTTTATAAGTATATACTTATACATACTTTATTTTCTGTAATCTTTTTTACACTACCCAGGCTTGAAAGCCAGTTGCTTTCTCCTTCAGTAGTTGTAGTCTGTAGCTTCTGGCTTTGCTCCCACTCCTTCTCAGCTTTGCCTCTGCTTTTAGCATTTAACATTATAACAATTTTCCTGTTAGTCCCACTCAGTCTTTTTTCCTAACCACTACTGGGTTATATCTCATGATAAGCATGGTATTGTGGTTTTCAGAGACATATCATCACTCTAAGATAGCATATCGGCTTGAGCTATTGTACTCAATTTTACATTGAATCACTTGAAGCATGGCACACCACTAGAAATATGCTGTTCTTTGCTGTAATCTAATATTTAATGTTATCCCAGACACTGATGTGCCTATAGATATAATGTTTGATCAATCAATAAGCACATCAACCTGGACCCAATATACCGACCACTGCAGCGGACAGCTGGAACTGACAACCGAAGCGGCAGATACAAATCCCTACAAATGCTGGAGGAAAGAGGACAGAAGCGCTTCACAGGAGGCTCCCAAGCACTGAGGATGTCACCTAGACAGGGGACGAAATATCTGCAACACAAATTCCCAGCTCGGCGAACAGAACCACAATGATAACATTTATTTTTTGTTGTATATAAAACATATTTCACAAAAGTTTTCTGTTTTCAGCACTCCATGTATTGCAGTTATATGTGCAAAAACAGACTTTGCTGATTTGGGAGTGTTGTATGATTTCAAGGATAAGAAGGGGGCATTGAATACGGAAAGGTTGAGAAACACGATCCAAATTAAATGCCATCTGCCACTGCTCCGCTCATTGGCCCATCTGATCAAGATCTCATTGTACTTTGACGTAACCTTTCCGCTGTCCGCTACACCTTCAATTTTGATGTCATCTGAAATTTACTAACTATACCTCCAATGTTCACATCAAAATCATTAACAGATGAAAGCAAAATTCATATTATCTCCTTCCCATTGGAAATAGTTTTCTTCAGGTTTCATAATTGCCTTTGACCTCCACGACATTTCAGTTCCCAATCTGACTCCACCTCATCCTTACTTAAAATGGCTTGTTCTTGTTTTGCTTGTCCTTTTCGAATCTTGACTATCTGGGCCAACATGACACCAATTGTTAAACATGATTTGGAGATGCCAGTATTGGACTGGGGTGTACAAACTTAAAAATCACTCAGCACCAGGTTATAGTCCACCAGGTTTAATTGGAAGCACTAGCTTTCAGAGCGCTACTCCTTCATCGGGTGGTTGTGGAGTACACGATTATAAGACACAGAGTTTATAGCCAAATAATTTATATCACACTGTAAACTTTTGGTATAAATTCTGTCTTACAATCATGTACTCCACAACCACCTGATGAAGGAGCAGTCCCCCGAAAGCTAGTGCTTCCAATTAAACCTGTTGGACTATAACCTGGTGTTGTGTGATTTTTAACCAATTGTTAAAGTTCACTTGAGAATGTAACTTTAAAAAAGTTCTGCAATTTACATATGAAAGAACTGAAACCGATTATGTTACTCCTAAAAGATGAGAGACATAACAAACAATCCGGGTCTTCTTCAATTTATAATTTCAGCTACATCACACTGTAAACTTTTGCTATAAATTCTGTGTCTATGATCTTATCCTCCACAACCACCTGATGAAGGAGCGTCGCTCCGAAAGCTAGTGCTTCCAATTAAACCTGTTGGACTATAACCTGGTGTTGTGTGATTTTTAACTTGTCTTGTGTTTTGTGTTCGCTCCGTTTCTATGTAGTTTTTACAGTCGACTGTGTTCTGTATTTCATTTTCTTACCAATCTCTCATGACTTCCCCGAACCACTTGCTACATTATTGTCAATTAAAAAATACTCAAATTAATCACCTCAATTGTCACATCAAATCCACTTCAGTTAAGATGATTGCCACATTACAATAAATCTGCTAACATGGTTATGTTCAGTTTGGGTGGACGAGCAGGTTGACTCTGCGAAGGGGCAAAGCAGAGGGGGGAGACGTGGAGTTTATGCTGTAGTCCGCAAATTATAGTTCTGCAGAGAAATATACTGATAAAAATTAACTTTCAACCTTAAAAAGTCATCATTCAATGCACTAAATAAAAACAATTATACAGACCATTGTACTGATCTCTTCAGAGTGTTTTGAGAATGCAGCATCCAGTTCTCCTTCGATAGCTCAGCTGGTAGAGCGGAGGACTGTAGAGTTAACAGAGACATCCTTAGGTCGCTGGTTCGATTCCGGCTCGAAGGAGATTCATTTTAATGGAATAAAGCATCTATGTGTTGGTTTCTATTTGTGTTAAACCGAATCCCAAATGAATTTTTTGGTCTACTTAATTCTTATTTCACTCTCTTCCACCAGATTGGAGTCGGGCAGCAGGTCAGCAATCCTGGCTCATGCGTCTTACTGAATCGCCGGCATTTAAAGAGAATTCATGTCCAAACAGCAACGTGTAACCAATCACACACGGTGTGTCAAACACACATTCAGACATTTGAAATCCTGAATAGTAGCCCGGCTAGCTCAGTCGGTAGAGCATGGGACTCTTAATCCCAGGGTCGTGGGTTCGAGCCCCACGTTGGGCGCTAGTTTCTTTTTCTTACCAGTGTCTTTTACCTTCGAAAAACTAAGGTAGTCAACAGAAAAACGCTCGGACGCGGAAAGCTATCTTGCTAACTATATATGTGCTTGGGAATTTTCTGCACATTAAGCATTTAGGAACCAGAAAGAAAGGCAGGCGCAAACACAGGGCTAGACAGTGTGAAATTGGATGTTGAAAAAGTCTGATCCAATGCGGTTGACAAAACCATCAAAAGACTGCAGCTGTTTATGTGTTAAATAGACTATCCACAGCCCAGGTGAGTAAATTATGGCAAAAATAGTCATCCTAGCAAAGAGAAAAGGATATTCGGGTCAACTGAGAATGGGGCACTGGTCAAAGCAGCGCGGGTATATCAAAAAGAAAATGTTGGACAAATATTGTTGGAAATACTTGACAGGCCAGGCAGGATTTGTTAATGATGCAAGGGGATTTTTTTTTCATCTGTACTTTCATTGACCTGAAATCTTTACCATAGAGAAATAACTTTCTTTCTTCAGATGCTGACAATAAATTACTAATCTATTATATCTATTCATATCCACTTGCAAATTTCTTATTGTTTTATTGCAACTTACTTTCCCACCTATTTATATTTGGAGATGGCGGTGTTGGACTGTGGTGTACAAAGTTAAAAATCACACAACACCAGGTTATAGTCCAACAGGTTTAATCGGAAGCACTAGCTTTCGGAGCGACGCTCCTTCATCAGGTAATGGTGGAGGGCTCAATCTTAACACAGAATTTACAGCAAAAATTTACAGTGTGATGTAACTGAAATTATACATTGAAAAATTGATTGTCTGTTAAGCCTTTCACCCTAACCACCCGACGCCAAGAGGAAAATATCTCATTTTCCACCTTCTAACCACACGGCATGAATGTGGACTTCACTAGTTACCTCATTTCCCCTCTCCCCCATCTTATCTTAGTTTCAACCTTCAAACTGCTCTCTTGACCTGCCCTATCTGTCCATCTTTCTTCCCACCTATCTGTTCCATCTTCCTCTCTGACCTATCACCATTACCCCTACCTCCATCTACCTCTCGAACTCGCAGCTACCTTCCCATCAGCTCCACCACACTCTCATTTATCTCTCTAACCCCTCGGCTCAGAAGCCTCATTTCTGTTGAAGGGCTCTGGCCTGAAACGTCGATTCTCCTGCTCACTGTACTACGGTATTGGTAAACCATCCTCAAGTCACTGGTTATGTCGAATATCATATTATCTATCATATCTAAAGAGCCACTTAATCAACGATCCAAAATTTCATTACGAATAGATTTCTGTCTACATCGGGTAGCCATACACATGGACACTAAAATCTAACATTCCCAACAAGAATAAGAAAAACCTTGTCATTCTTGACTATCTACTTGGAGAATTGGTGTGTGATGCATCATGAGAAAGGTCTACTTGATATCTTCTTGGTTACCCATGGCTGTAAATTGAATGTCCATTACTTTAAATTGAATTTATTTAAAGTTTTATTTGCTCTCAAGTCTCTTCAATGGCAGCGTGTTCCAATACATTCTAACTAGTATTGGGTTTAGTCTGAGTGCACTGTCAGAGTAACTCTAATGAAACTTTTGAACTGATGTAGTTCTTCTTTGGATACAAAATCTTTCATGATGTTTCTGGCCTGACTTATCAGAGAGTAATAAAACCTTTTCAAGACTTAATCCAAAGTCACTCCTTGTTTTCTTTAATATCTAAGCATATGAATTTAAAAACCTGCCTTCCAATCTTAAATATCGTTTTTCTTTGATCTAAAGTTGTATAGAAGGCCCCCCCTTCCCCCACAGATAATCATTAACATTCATAATGAACATGTCTGTTAGTTTCTCTTTGTAGTACCAATAGAATATTGGAGGATCTGCTTTAAGCCAAATCCCACCAACTATCAGATTACTGTCTCAAAAGAATAACAAACCAAAGTCACTTAGACAATACTCATACACTTCCTGATGGGACTGGAATTCTAGCTGTTACATTTTAAGTAGCCTTGGTATTTCCAAGAAAAACCCCTACACAATAGAATTGCAAGTTATTGCCACCTTGTAAAAGATTGCGTTAATGTCTCTGAGGCATCAATCGACTGCAATATGCTAGTCTCAATGGTAACTACTTTCACCTCCAATCCTCTCAGAAACGAAAAAGACTTTGGCACATGATGCTGAGATCAACTGCCTTTTAACTGTACAATTTTAAAATGCTTCATTTAACATATGGAATATATATTAAACAAAAACCTGAACTTTGGGTTGCAATGGAAAAGCTTCTGGTTTGAAACTAAAAGTGAGCTATCCATATTTGGAGTCTTTGCAAGTAATCAACCTTCTTTTAATCAAAACAAGAGGGTAGAACTTGTATTTCAATAACTTTCCTTAAACCCATATTCACAAAAGAAATTCCAAACTGCTAACTTCAGCTTTATACTTGATTGCAAAAGTAAGGACACAAATGAACATGCATCCCTTAGTTGTTTTGTACTCACGTTGGTGCTAATAATTTCTTTGTTCTTCTCAATTTCATCTTGCCTTGCATGTCTGTGAACATACCTATCTTGCAAAGCATTTTCTCCCTGCCTAGGGGTGTGTGAAACAAACCCCATTTTGGGTTAGCTTGAGGATAGTGTTGTAGTTTCCACAATATCAACAGAGAGAATGGTGAAATATGCACTACTTAAAAGATCTCACAATTGTAGGTAACACAGAACCAACTGAGAAACACCAAACACTCCCTGCGTCATCCAATCCAAAAAAACACTTGTTAAATTTCCATAGCTCCCTTCTATCTCAGCTCTCTGCTGACACATGACTGTGCAGTGAATCACAGGTCAAGTCACATCATCAAGTTTGCTGATGATACAACCGTAGTGGGTCTCATCAGCACGAACAATGAGTCAGCATACAGAGAGGAGGTGCAGTGCCTAACAGATTAGTGCAAAGCCAGCAACCTGTCTCTAAAAATGGACAAGATGAAAGAGGTGGTTGTTGACTTCAGGAGGACACGGAGTGCTCACTCTCTGCTGGACATTAACAGCTCCCCCGTGGAGATCATGAAAAACACCAAATTTCTTAGCGTACATCTGGCGGAGAATCTTATCTGGACCCTCAACACCAGCTCCATAGCCAAGAAGGCCCAGTACCTCTCTACCTCCTGCGCAAGCTGAGGAAAGTCCACCTCCCATTCCCCATCCTCACCATTTTCTGCAGAGGATTCATTGAGAGTAACCTGAGCTGTTGCATCACTGCCTGGTTTGGGAATTGCACTGTCTCAGGTCGTAAGACCCTACAACAGATATTAAGGACAGCTGAGAAGATCATTGGGGTCTCTCTCTTCCCTCCATTACAGATATTTACATGACATTCTGCACCTAAAAGGCTAAGAGCATTGTGGAAGAGCCCACACACAACTCACTCAAACTCTTCTCCCTCTGCCAGAAAATACTGGAGCATTCAGTCTCTCATGGCCAGACTGTGCAACGATTTCTTCCCCCAAGCCATCAGGCTCCTTAATACAGTATGATCAGACTCTTTCCCATCTGAAATTCTTTGCATGACTTTGAATTGCTGCTAGAAAAATGTCTATTATTTATCATTCTTCTAATACACTGTAACTTGCATGCTTTGCACTTCTTATGCACGATGCCGTGTACGATTGTGTAATTTGTGCTGTCCATATAGCACCCTCGCTCCTGGAGGAACGCTATCTCGTTTTTGCTGTATCAGTTGTATATGGTAGAAATGACAAATAAAAAACTACTCTCTCTCTCTCTCTCTCTCTCTCTATATATATATATATATAAAATATATATATAAAACTATCTATCACCTGCTGCTTTAGGTGGTTTCAGAAATATTTCCTTTTAAAACACTTCTTACCCTATATAAAAAAATGCATCACTCACAATCAGTTGACCAAACATTTCAGGAATAACTTGCTAAAAGACCTAAGATGTTATTCAACATCATGTTTCATGTAGTAGTGGAATCCACTTAAATTTTGATCACTAAATTTAAGTTGTTATTTAAACTTAGCAAGTTTATATCAGAGCAAGTTCTGGCGTTAATTGAATATGTCCTAGCAGGGATAACTTTCTCTGTGCAAATTCATCGATGATGACAAGATTGCTTGTATCCTATTATCCTGGTGTATACACTAAATTCTTTCCAGCTACCTAACTTTTTCTTGGGCTTATTAATTTCTTTTCAAATTTGTTTGTAGCTTTAGAATTCAATCATAGGGATTTATATTTCTCATGATCCACTCCACAAACTATGGATGTACATCTACTGTTCCAGACTGTACAAATGAATGAGTCCATAACAAAAACATTAATTACTTGGCTCAAGCTCCTTGCAATTAGAACATCTCTCACTACCTGATTGGTATCGCCAACTTCTCATTCAGAACATTCAGTCACAATATGTAATTTCAAAAACTTTATTGACCAGCTTCAATGAATTCTTAGCAAAATGGTATTTTGAGTGACATCTGATTGCTTCCCAAACAGTTTCCAGTTTTGTTGTCTGTTATGATTGCCAAATATAATTATGATTTTCCTTTTATATATATGGTTGTGGACTTTATCTAGATAGTGTTGATTCCCTCTTTTCTTCATGCAACTGGTGAAAGTCCCATTTGAGTTACGAATGCTATTCCAGAAACATTTTTAAGGCTTCCAACCTTTGCTCCAAACATTTACTTCTTTCAGAAAATATAATTCCAGTTAACACTAGAAGTTTATCCATGTCTGACACTTTAATAAGTGTCGATCAATCGAGACAAGTACTGAGTTTGGGATCTCCAAGTAGAATCCTTTCAGTCTCAAACATAGTTTATTAAATTCTATTACATATTCTTACGTGGAATAATTTCTCAAAGTCTGACCAGCCTCATACATGTTTAATGGATAGTATTTTAAAATAAATTTTGTCCATATATGATAAGATTATCCAAACCTTGCTCAATATCCAAATCTTGAGCTTGTAACTCTGAAAATACTTTACACTTGATCCTGCCGTTAATAAGAATTAACAATAATGTCATAATTTACATTCTCTTGTGAGGTTGTAATCTATGTTAATAAATCTGCTTCAATTTTCCATTGATCATATCTGAATAGAACATTGTCTGGAAATTACACTTCTCTTAAAAGTAACTCAAGTTGCAACCGCTGTCTGAAACAAAACTCAATTTTAAATCTTTACATTTTGGCAACTATGCTTTGCTCCAAAAGCGTTGTGCTCTTCATCAGCTTATGCTTGAAACTTCAATTGGCCTGCTCCTTGGATGCTGCCTGACCGGCTGTGCTTTTCCAGCTCCACACTCTTCGACTCTAATCTCCAGCATCTGCAGTCCTCACTTTCTCCCAACTATGCTTTGCTACAAACGTAAACTCAGATATTAGGCTGTTTGTGAATTAGATCAAAACACATCTTTGCTTCTTTATTGACTGAACAGTCACACACCCTTAAGGACCACCTGTTAATTAATTAACCCTGTCAACAGTTTAACCTTTGCTACTCTGATACAATGTTTGAAATTTCATCATCCCCATCACAATTATCTTTCTTATTTTATAAAACTCCTTATTATCAACTCGTAAACTATATTTTATTTTAATTGAACTACTATGAAGTGTTTTTGGACTTTTTAACCACTTTAAATGCATCGTATAAATGCAGGTTGTTCTTGTTTCACAGCCAGTTGTTGTTATGATTTGAAATGCATTCTCTGAAAGAATGAGGGAAACTTATTTAATGGTTCCATTATAAAGGGAATTGAATAAACATTGAAAGTTAAAAACATTCTGTGCTGTTTGCTTGCCCCAATAAATTTGAAATAATTACACTTTAAGGCTTAACTTTAGAGCATCTGGCTTTCAGTTTTCCATGTGGTTGGTGGACGATACGTTGTATTTGGGCATCTGACTGTAAGCATCGGGTATACCAGAATTATTAGAGTGTAGAACCTGTCTATTTGGCCTAAAGTGCCTGCACCATTGCCCAAGTGAACATTTCACCCAGTTCCAACCTCCAGATTTTCTCCTACAATCTTGCACATTCCTTCTTTTCAAATAACCATCTCATTTAAATGCCTCAATTAAACCTATCTCCACCACGCACTTTGGTACTGCATTCTAGATCCTAACCATTTGCTGCATGAAAATGCTTTTCCTCATATAAGTTTTGCTTCTGTTGCTAATAATTTTTAAGTCTGTGCACTTCTCAATCCTTTCATGTGTGGAAAGTTTGTTTTACAGATTTATCATGATTTTTGATAGCTAAATCTTATCTCCTTTCAGCCTTCTTTTATCCAAGGTGCACAGAGCCAATTTTTTCCTATCTATCTTCATAATTGAAATTCTCATCTACACTCTCTTCAATGTTTTCGCATGCTTCCTAAAGTGTGGTGCCCAAAGCTGGATTCCAGCTGAAGCAATTTTTAAAAAAAATCAATGTAGTATATTTTCAAAGGAATTAATTCGTTTTTTTAAAAAAAATGAAACATCAGTATGTGACTAAGGGATATAAGGATAGAGCAAGCCATTGACATTTGCTCTGGTGGTTTATGCACAGCTAGAGGGGTCACTCTGCCTCCATACGGGGAACTCGCATGGACCGAGCTCACAATAGATGCTGCTGATTGGTGCAGTGGGTATACGGTTTGGTCCAATCAGAAGGCGTGTTATTGGAGAGGAACACTGAGTGTGTGCCGCCGTTGCTGCTGAAGTAAGGTCCGGAATGAGCTCCATTGGTACCGGGGTGAGTAGGAAAATCCTGTGGGTCCGTCTCTGATGTGGTTTAAACCATTAGATGTGAGGAGTGATTTCGGACTGAGATGCTGAATTGAGCGGGACCGGCTTTCGGTCTTCATCCCGAGCTAGGCCGCGGGGGGCCGTGCTGGGCCGGGCTGGCAGCTGTGCTTGAAGGAACGCGGGAGGTACCTCCTCACAGGAAACTCGGCTCAGCTCAGCGGGTTGGCTCGGCCTGGTGTTTTTCAGCGCCTTCATGGTGGCTTGGAGTCATCGGTGCTGAGTCACCGGGAGCCTCCATGGTCAAAACGAAAGTACTAGCGAGGGCCGGGCTCGGTGACGGCTTCCGTTTTCAAATTGGGATCACGGCAGCGGGCGGCTTCTTGCTGGTTCGCTGCTTTTCACGTTGAAAACCTCTGCCGCACACAGAAAGATAACTAGGTCTTTAACATTCACGAGTTTTCTCATGAATAGGTTGTCTATCAGGTCATCTTTGTAAGTTCTGCGTTATTTAACTCATTGTTTTACAGTAAAGTATCAATTTGTTTAATAGTAGTTTCTATGTATTCAAGAGAGCTCTATTTATCAGTCCCCCCCCCCCCCCCCCAGTAGACTGTTCCATGTATGGTGTTGTAAGTTGGCCATCATCCAAAACCAACCAACAATAAAACGAAGAGCAGAATACTGTTGTCGAAATCTAAAAAAAGACGCTGGAAATGCTCAACTGCATCCAGATTTCAGACAGCATCTGTGGAGACAGAAACATTGTTAACGCTTCAGGTTTATGTTACGTGAACTCTCCACAGATGTTGTCTGACGTGAGCATGTTCTCGTTTTAGTGTTTTTTAAAAAAGGAAAAGCAAGATCAGGTGTTTGCTGAAATGGTGGCAGTTCGTTTGTTGAAAGACTTGCGTTGGTTTGTGGTCATTTTATTTTATTAATATAATCAGTCAATATAATTTTATGAAAGGGAGATCATATTTGACAAACTTGCCAGCATTCTTAAGGACACAAGTTAAAAATCACAACATTAGGTTATAGCCCACCACGTTTATTTAGAAGTGCAAACTTTGGGTGTTGGATTATAACATGGTTTTGTGATTTTAACTTTGTCCACCCTGGTCCAACACTGGCATCTCCACATCAAGGATGTAACAAGCAGAGTTGATAAGAGTACTGAGAGGTGCAGTACTTTTGGGTTTCTAGAAGGTGTTTGATAAGATGCCATATAAAATGATTATTGCACAAGGTGGGACGTATGGTATTGAGGGTAACATTTACGTGGGTTATGGATTGGTCAACACAAAGTTGACAGAATCGGGAGTGGTTTCTGATGAAGGGCTTTTGCCTGAATTTTTTTTTTCCTTTTTCTCTGCTCCTCAGATGCTGCTTGACCTGCTGTGCTTTTCCAGCACCACTCTAATCTTGACTGTAATCTCTAACATCTGCAGTGTCCACTCATGCCTGGAATCAGGATCAGTCCTTGTCCTCAGTTATTTACCAACTATAGAAAGATTGTAAATGCATCTAGATTTACTGCTGTTACAAAATTGGTGGGAGGGCCTGTTGTGGCAAGGATATAACTCTAAACCTATGCCCTCTAGTTCTGGACTCCCCCCACCCCCACCCCGGGGAAAGACTTCGTCTATTTATCCTATCCATGCCCCTCGTGATTTTATAAACTTCTGTAAGGTCATCCCTCAGCCTCCGACACTCCAGGGAAAACAGCCTATTCAATCTCTCCGTACAGCTCAAATCCTCCAACCCTGGCAACGTCCTTGTAAATCTTTTCTGAACCCTTTCAAGTTTCATAAAGTCTTTCCAATAGGAAGGAGACCAGAATTGCACACACCATTCCAACAGTGGTCTAACCAATGTCCTGTAGAGCCGTAACATGATCTCCCAACTCCTGTACTCAAAACTCTGACCAATGAAGGAAAGCATACCAAATGCTGTCTTCACTATCCTATCTACCTGTGATGCTCACTTTCAAGGAGCTGTGAATCTGCACTCCCTAGGACTTTATCATTAGGTGTATAAGTCCTGCTAAAATTTGCTTTCCCAAAATGCAGCACTCCTCATTTATCTGAATTAAACTCCATCTGCCACTTCTCAGCCCATTGGCCCATCTGGTCAAGATCCTGTTGTAATTGGAGGTAACCCTCTTCGCTGTCCACTACACCTCCAATTTTGGTGTCATCTGCAAACTTACTAACTGTACCTCCTTATGCTCGCATCCAAATCATTTATGTAAATGACAAAAAGTAGAGGGCCCAGCACCAATCCTTGTGGCACTCACAGGCCTCCGGTCTGAAAAACAACCTTCCACCACCAACCTCTGTCTTCTACCTTTGAGCCAGTTCTGTATTCAAATGGCTAGTTCTCCCTATATTCCACGAGATCTAACCTTGCTAATCAGTCTCCCCTGGGGAACCTTGTCGAACGCCTTACTGAAGTCCATAGAGATCACATCTACTGCTCTACCCTCATCAATCTTCTTTGTTACTTCAAAAAACTCAATCAAGCTTGTGAGACATGATTTCCCACGCATAAAGCCATGTTGACTATCCCGAATCAGTCCTTGCCTTTCCAAATACATGTACATCCTGTCCCTCAGGATTCCCTCCAACAACTTGCCCACCACCAAGGTCAGGCTCACCAGCCTATAGTTCCCTGGCTTGTCTTTACTGCCCTTCTTAAACAATGGCACCACATTTGCCAACCTCCAGTCTTCCGGCACCCCACCTTGAGGAATAAAACTTGACCATGATATTAAGGAGAACTCCCTTGCTCAAGTGAAATTGCTTTGTTGAGCCATATGTTTCATGTGCCAAAGAACTTCACAGCCATTAAAATTCTTTTTCAATCAAACTGTTCAGATCTGTTGTGATAGACCTCTGGAACAGCTGGGACTTAACTCTAGGCCAGAAGGCTCAATTTCAATACACTATCATTGCACCACAAGAGCCCATCATTATGTTGAAATTGTCAGTCATTTTGCTTTCTCAAACTTGCCATATGAAGATATTGGAAATTGTCAGCAGGTCAAACACCTGTGGAGTGAAACAGTGTTAATACTTAAGGTCACTGACTTTTCAGAGCTGAGAAAAGATGGAAATGTCTTACAGATATTTATTTTGATTTCCAGTCTCTATAGAACTTTAGTCATCAGTTTGTGATATTGGACCGGGATCTGGATGAACTTGCAATCTCTATTTTTTTCAAATAGTGTTATGAAACTTTTATGATCACCTGCGGGTTCTCCATCTTCAACCAGATGGTTCCATGGTAGAATTAACAATATAACAAAAACATTGCTGGTGATCAGATTTTTTCTGTGGACAGTTGAGTAATTGCAGCAATGTTGTACTCTTGTGTATTTTAAGTTATACACAATTCTGAATGAAAGTATTATGTTTGAAGTGAAAACTATTATATATGGAATTGAGCGATTTACTGTGCTTCATTAATGACAGTTTACCCAGTGCTTGCCTGGGTTTTGTTAGAAGGCTTCAAACTCAATTCATGATCTGTGCTGAGTTAACTGTTTAGAGTAAAAAAACTGTAGAAGCTAGACTCCAAAGTAAGAATCCAAGCAGGAGGTTAACTGTTTGACCAGGATAGGATTCCTGGATTTTATTACCCCTCTGTTCAAACCTAACAATGTCTTGGTTTTAAAATTTATCATCCTTTTCATCAAATTCCTCCCTTGTTTTGGCCATAAGTATTTCTGAATCCTCTCTTGGTCCTATAGTCCCCAGGGCAGAATCCAGCAATTTTAGGTACTTGCCTTTTCCTGAGTTGAAATTGCCCCTGAATTGGTGGGTGTGCCTAAGCCTGTTCAGTCCTCAAGCTCCAAACATTCCTCCCTACTTACCTGATTCACTACCTGACACTGTTTAGAACTTAACTCCTTGAATAGGTGTTTCTTTTTGTTGGGAAAGCCTATACTTGAATAGTGCTAGGATCTGGCAAATTGTATTGTATAGCTAGGGCTATTGATGGGACATTGAACTAAACAGTGGGAAGGAGGGTTTGCCTGTGGGAATATTGAGAAAGGTGAAGGCAACTGTGTAGGCTAACGATAGGAGTGATTGTAACCATAGTGTGACAGAAAGAAAGTATACAATCATTCGTGGCATCAGCAAATAATACCAGAGTAGGGAGACTTAAAAATACAGGTAATCACTTATGCAGGGGAGCAGAGAAGTATGAGGGAAAACTAATGGCTATCAGGTCCCCTCGACCTGTTGGTCTGTATCATCGGGTCTTAAAAGAAGTGTAATCTTTTGAAATTTTCTGTTTTTGGGGAACAGTCCCAGTGGATTGGAAATCATAATGTTATTAAACAGTCAACACAGTTTTGTGAAAGGGAAATTTTGTCTGATACCAGTTGAGTTCTTCAGGATATAACACGCTTGGTAGATAAAGGGAAACCTGGGTATTTTGACTTTTGGAAATCCAAATACACTTTCTGATACATTCTTATCGTGCCAAATAAAAGATTACTATGTGTGGGTTATTGTTAACATATTAACATGACTGGCTCATTTACAGGGAACATAGCTGGAAATAAATGGGTCATTTTCAAGTGGGAAGAACCTAATAGTGGGATGCTGCGGATTTCATTGTTGAAGTTACCATTACTTAGAATCTAAATTACTCACATGGATAATAGGACTGAATATATTGTAGCTAATATTGCTAAAGGAATTTAGACCTTGTGACATCGTTTTCCTATCCCTGGGACAGTGTTGAAATACATAAGACTTCTGGAGAATTTCTTCAAACACATCTGAGGGAGGCGGATAGCTTCTTCAAACATGTTTTAGGTGGACAGAGAAACATTGACTTCTCCACCTCCTAATGCTGCCTGGCTTCCTGTATTCTTCCAGCCTCCTGCTTGTCAACTTTAGGAAACTTGACAGAATAAATAATCAGAGGGTATTTCCTTATGGGAGAATCTAGAATTTCAATATAAGAATCTTCTAATGTAAAATTAAAAGAATGTCTGTCTTCCGAGGGCCATTAATATTTAAAGTGCTTCACAGGAGGCTCCCAAGCACTGAGGATATCACCTAGAAAGGGGACGAAACGTTTGCAACAAAAACTCCCAGCTCGGCGAACAGAACCACAACAACAAGCACCCGAGCAACAAATCTTCTCCCAAACTTTGAACAGCTGTAATTTTGTTAAATGGTGGAGCAGACTCAAAAGACCTATTTCGAATTCTTTTTTGGTATTACTTAAATTGTCTTCATAGTTCTGTGTACAGTTCATTATTGAACATTGGTAATGCTGTTGTCACTATGCTCAAGGTTAAAGCTAAATGCAAGTAGTTCTTGAGGGATTGATCAGAGTTCTTCCTGCTGATTACTATCTAGTAACTATTACATACAGGTTTAGTTACATGGTAGGCACAAAACCATGTCGAGTTTTAATTTTTTGATTTAAAGAGAAATATAGCACAAACTAAGACATCAGTGTTTTGGGTTGTAGCATTTGTATGTTTGTGGACAGAGTGAGGCTATCCCATGCTGCTAAATCTGCAAGAAACCTCTGCCTGAAGTTGTTTGGCTCAAACATTAAACTGGATTTGCAGCAAGAGACACTGTCCCACTAAAAATTACTGGATTATTTATTGCAGAGTATACATCTGAAAAAAGCAGATGCAGGAATATGTATAAGAAAAATGTAGTAGAGCTTGAGAAGCAGAACCAACAAACATTGCTCCTAGCCAACAACAATAAACATATATTTGAAGATAAGGAGAAACACTGTGGGAAGGATAACGGTAATGGTGATCAAGGTTTATATGCTATCAAAAGGGCTGAGAGCAACCTTTGAGTGCATTTCCACTAGTCCTTTAAGATAACAGGACAGGCAGATAAAGTGATCGAGAACGCATATGGCATTCTTGTCTTTATTAGCCGTGGCACAGTATAAGAGCAAAGAGGCTACACTGGAACCATATAAAAAGTTGGTCAGGCCACATCTGGGGTATTATGAGTAGTTCTGGATTCCATGTTGATAGGAAAGGTGTATTTCCAGAAGAGATTTACCAGAATGTTGCCTGGATTGAAGAGTTTTAGTTCTGAAGACTGAGATTTGTTTTCCATGGAGCAGAGGTGTCAGTTGGGAGAAAGGTTTGGTGATTCAGATATATAAGATTTGAGAGGCATAGACAGAAAATTATTTTCTTGGTGGAGGGATCAGTAATCATGGGCATAAATATAAGGTAAGGGACAAGTTTCTCCCTCACCCAGAAGGTGATCGAATTCTGGAACTCTCTGCCTGTAAGAGTAGTAGATGCAGAAACCTCAACATTTGAGAAGTATTTAGATGTGCACTTGTGATCCTAAGGTATGCAAGGTGAAATGCTGGAAATAGGATTAGAAAAGTTAGGTGATTTTGGACCAGCACAAAGTCAGTGTTGAAAGCCTTTTCTTGTGTTGTACACCTCTGACTCCAGATGAGTATGATGAAAAGGGAATATAAAGGTATTGAGGCTTATGTGAAGTAGCTAGGTTGAGAAGGGGCTTGTGTGGAGTACAAAAAGTAGCACAGTTGAGTGGGCCAAATGGTCTTTGTGTTCTACTTTTGATGTAGACTTTATTTTTGGACTTGGTGCCACCTGAATTTACTTGTGAGGCTTATTTATAATTTTGGTTTAGCTGATGGCTGCAAAATAATTTTGTTTGTTTTTAATTTCCAGTATGATTTGTCAGCCTCCACCTTCTCTCCTGATGGGCGAGTGTTCCAAGTTGAATATGCGATGAAAGCTGTAGAAAACAGTAGGTAAGGAATTCATCATTATTGCAGAAAAAAAAATTGTAGAATATTTACATTTTTACAATCTTCAGTCAATTAATCTTGTGATCATTTCAGTGTTTCTGGAGTAAGATTACACAGGTATTGATTGTTCACATGAGAATCAATTGTGCATGCATCAACTCTAAACGTGACTTTGTCATTGTTGAATATACTAAGTAATAGCAATAAATCTGAATTACTCACCATCCACCCATGCCTCTATCATAAATTTAGAAATGAATTAGTCTTATGTCTTTGGTTTATAATTTCCACATCAAAAAATTGCATATATCTAAAAGTAATAAAGCAGAAACAGTTATAGATGAAGAATTCAACCCTCCTCTAAATGTACAAATGTTTGTGATCATAACACCTTACCCTTTCTCTTATTAAATTCAGTATTTGTTTTAATTTAATTTCACAGCACAGCTATTGGGATAAGATGTAAAGATGGAGTTGTGTTTGGAGTAGAGAAACTGGTCCTTTCTAAACTATATGAACAGGGCTCCAACAAACGCATATTTAACATTGATCGTCATGTAGGAATGGTAAGATTTTATAAACCGCCTTCTCCCAAAAACGCATTTTTGTTTTAATTTAACTCCAACTTTCTTGTAGCTCAAGAAGATTGTTGTACACAAACCTAGTGTACAAAGATCTATTGGAGAGGAAGAATAGATCATGTTAAAATGTGCAATCTTAGTACAGCGGTAGAGTTATATATTTTGATTTTAATGTGGGCCTAATTTTTAATGGACATTAGAATAAGCAACTTTTGTTTCATTTCACAGGCAGTTGCAGGTCTTCTGGCAGATGCACGGTCTCTTACTGATATTGCAAGGGAAGAAGCTTCCAACTTTAGATCTAATTATGGATATGATATTCCATTAAGGGTATGAGATCTATTTAGCACTCTTTATTTCAACATTGAATATTTGTAAGTGCGAATTGCACATCATAACAGCTAAAGCTGACTAACTATAGAACAATGTTTTCTGCATAAACTCATCTTAAACTGCTCGGTGACTTTATTTTCTGCAATATCACACATCATCTTGATATGGAACTATTTCACTGTTAATTCACTATCCCTGGGGCAAAACCCTAGACCTTAACAATACTGTGGATGTACCCATATCACTTGGACTGTAGTAATTAAAGGGGCAGTTCATCACCACTACCACCTGAAGAATAACTCAAAATGAGCAATTAGAGACAGACAATGAATGCTAGCCTAACTAGTGATGTTCATTTCTGACAAATGAGCAAATAAAAAAATTCTTAATGATTTGGTTGGCACTGCTGCCTCACAGCGCCAGAGACCCGGGTTTATTTCCCACCTCAGGCGACTGACTGACTGTGTGGAGTTTGCACATTCTCCTCGTGTCTGCGTGGGTTTCCTCCGGGTGCTCCCGTTTCCTCCCACAGTCCAAAGATGTTCAGGTTGGGTGAATTGACCATGCTAAATTGCCCATAGTGTTAGGTGAAGGGGTAAATGCAGGGGAATGGGTCCGAGTGGGTGCGCTTCGGCGGGTCGGTGTGGACTTGTTGGGCCAAAGGGCCTGTAGTCTGAATCTAAATGGATTGTCTATGGTTAGAATTTTGTCATTAAAGTAGGAGCAGAAAGGAAATAGGCATGATGCAAGTGAAATGAATTGGTTAGTATTAAGAATTCTCATCAACATTCCTTCCAAGATGCGCAGCTGCCCCAGAGGTAGTTACTTCTGGTTTTCCCATGTGCTATTACACACAGACCTGGGAGGGCTACGCAGCAACTAGAGAATGTAGGTAGTAGATATATGACAATTAGCCTTAACCTTTTAGTATTTAGCAAAGGAAAGAAGGTGGAGGAAATGGGATGAGAAGAATGGGATGCGTTTAGAAGACTGAGAGGGGATCTGATTGAGACATAAGATTATTAAAGGATTGGACACTGAGGCAGGAAACATGTTTTCGCTGATGGGTGAATGCCAAACCAGAGGACACAGCTTAAAAATACAGGGTAGGCCATTTTGGACAGAGATGAGGAGAAAATTCTTCACCCAGAGAGTGGTGGCTGTGTGGAATGCTCTGCCCCAGAGGGCAGTGGAGACCCAGTCTCTGGATTCATTTAAGAAAGAGTTGGATAGAGCTCTCAAGGATAGTGGAATCAAGCGTTATGGAGATAAGACAGGAACAGGTTACTGATTAAGGATGATCAGCCATGATCATATTGAATGGTGGTGCAGGCTTGAAGGGCAGAATGAACAGCTCTGTTTAAAAGAAAGGTTCACCACTCATGATTGATATTCAGCAACTTCTGTTTAAAATGCATGAATTTGTCTGGCAAGTGCAAGAGTGGGCTATGCTACAGTGGCCTTTTGGACACATTCCCTACTGACATTATTCCAACTGATATTTTAAAGAAAGCAACTTTGGTGAAAAATAGTTCCCAATAACCACAGGACTGTGGAGTTGAGAGTTTGGGCTGGAGGTTGTAGCTTACACTAACATGGTTATTTACTGATCATACATTTTGATCTTACATTTTTATAGCTGAAATTTACTAACCTGTAAGAATAGTTGATTATTTGGTAAATGGAAAAACCCTATGGAAAAATTGATGTACAGAAAGATCTGGTGTTCAGGTCCACTGTACCCTGAAGGTGGTAATGCAGATTGATAGTGGTCTAGAAGGCATTCTGCATCTTTCCTTCATCGGATGGGTATTGAGTACAAGAGTTGGCAGATCACATTACAGTTGTACAGGACTTTGGTTCGGCCACATTCGGAATGCTGCATACAGTTCTGGTCGCATTACCAGAAGGATGTGGGTGCTTTGGAGAAGGTGCAGAGGAGGTTCACCAGGATGTTGCCTGGTATGGAAGGTGCTAGCTATGAAGAGAGGTTGAGTAGATTAGGATTATTTTGATTAGAAAGACTGAGGTTGAGGGAGAGACCTGATTGAGGTCTACAAAGTCATGAAAGGTATAGACAAGATGGATAGCAAGAAGCTTTTTCCCAGAATGGGGAAACTCATTTACTAGGTGTCATGAGTTCAAGGTGACGGGGGAAATGTTTAAGGGAGATATACGTGGAAAGTTCTTTTGGAAAGGGTGGTGGTTGTCTGGAATGTGTTGCTAGTGGAGGTGGTAGAGGCAGACATGCTAGCATCATTTTAAGATGTATCTAGACAGATATGTGAATGGGCAGGGAGCAGAGGGATACAGATCCTTGGAAAATAGGCACAGGTTTAGAGGAAGAATTTAGATCGACGCAGTCTTAGAGGGCTGAAGGACCTGTTCTTGCGCAGTAATTTTGTTTATTCTTGTTCTCTTCATTCCTCTTTTTATATTTTATTTGATAAAAACTTTACTAGTGATTATGATATTTTTCTTGGGAAGTAAACACACCCAATAGATTGACAGAATCAAACTGATAAAGTATTCCAAAAACATTTTGAAGTTTTTCTGTTTGTTTCCTGAATTTCCTTCACCACCCACCCCATTTGTACAATAGTTTGTAAAAGTAGGAAAAAAGGCTGAAAGATGAATAGCATTACACCTAAACATTTGAAACACCAATTACATATGTCCATTTATCCCTGTAATTTAAGATTATAAGCAAGAAAATATGTTATATGGGGTACATTCACAAAGATTTTGCGAGCATTTAGAGGTTTATCATTTACTAACATTTTAAAATACAAATTTAGATTTGATAGAAATAAGCTCTTTGGGAAAATATAGAATAATAATGTAATGGAAAGTTGTCATGTGTAGTAAGTTTTAAATTTTTTTTTACCTTTTTTAGCATCTGGCAGACAGAGTAGCAATGTATGTTCACGCTTACACATTGTATAGTGCTGTGCGGCCATTTGGAAGCAGGTAATTTTACAATAAAATTATTGGTAAATGATGTTCTGAAGACTTTTATGTTTGCAGTTACTGTAAAGTGTGGGTGAGAAGAATGCAAATGAAGAGCTTGAAGATTGTGTGGAATTATAGCCTCCTGTTGATGATCAGTGAAATGTGCAAATCATTGACCTCTTATTCTATGTCAAATATTTTGAATTGCTTACATAATATGAACTGGTAGCGAGAGTAAATCATTTGGTCTTGAGCCTGCTTTGACTTTTGCTAAGGTTGTGGTCTCAAGTAGTCTTTCCTGACTTCCCTGTCTATTAAGAACCTGTCTAACTCAGTGCTAAAAATATTTAATGATCCTGCCTTCACTGCTATCTAGGAAGAGAAAGCTTTCGAGGGAATTTTTTTTCTTATCTCCATCATAACTGTGAGCTCTCTTATTTTTAAACTTTGTTTCCTGGTTCTAATCTCTCTGTTGGAGGAACATATTCTCAGCATTCACCCCGTCAAGTTCCTTCAGGGTTGTCGTATCTCGCAAGAAGATCATCATTCATTCTTCCAAACTCCAGTGATACAAACCCGATATATCCAGTCTTATCCCATAAAACTGTGTGACGATGCTGCTCTTTTAACAAGTTTATGTTGTCCTCATTTTTTTTCAGAGGGGTTGTAAAGACACAGGTTGTAGTTTGGATGGGATTTAGGGCCAATTTGATTTTAGCTAACAGCTGCTGCCTCACATAAAAGGCTTTCAAGTTTAAAATAACTTATACAATAAAAGGGGAGTGGCCAGTTCTCCCAGGTCAGCTTTACTCTGGTTTGGTTGGGTTATAGCAAACGGTCAGTTTTTTTTAGGCTACTGGTCAAAGAAACAGTTCCCTGTTGATCCTCCCTCTCTGACATGGCTCCTGTAAGGACTTATGTTTGATTTTTTACCTTTTCTGCCAAGGAATTGTTTATGGGGTATTGCAAGTAATTGGAACAATATTATTAAGTTGTGATAGAGTTGATTTGGGTTTTCAAATAGTTAAGTGATTCTAAATTTGTTTTTTTGGTTCACGTGTAAAGTAAGTTGTTTAAAACAGAGTGGTTTTAACCAGCTCCATCACTCCTGGAATATCCACATTTCACCTGCTTAAAACAACTAAAAAGTTAGGGTGTGGCTACTTTCTTAATGTTTTGAGGGGGTCTGGCCTGGTCCATAACAACAACCATTTCACTAAAAGACTCAGTTGAGTGAATCTGCTCTGAAGTGGTTGTAATGTAATTATCTCCTCTCTTAAGGAGACCAGAACTGTACATGCTATTCCAAATGTGGTCCCACCAACAGCCTGTACAACTGTGGCAAAATGTCCCTACTTTATATTTAATCCCCTTTTCCTTAAAGATGTTCTTTTTATTTTCCTTCCTAATAACTCACTTCAGCTCCATTGCAAACTTATGTATCCAACAACCAGATCCCACAATGCTGCAGAGTTCTGCATTCTCTTCATTTTAGATAATGTGCTGCACATTTAGTCTTCCTGCCAAATTGGATAAGTTCACTTTTCCAATTGTATGCATGCTTTTTCTGCCAAGTTTTCCTCCATTTGCATTTCCACATCCCTTTGCAGGTGCTTTTAGCACTTTATCCACCTACAGCCATTCAGACCCAGGTTTCCTGATGACCAGTCATTATCCCAGTATAAATAGGAATTGTGCATGGGAATCCTGCAGTATGCCGATAGTAGCAGACTCTGACAGAATTAACGACAAAACAGAAGATTCTTTTGGGCAATTCCCCTAATCTTAGAACTGTTCAAAATCAGAGTTGCGAGGGTTCTGATGAGACTAGAGTAAATATTAAATGCACAGTCTAATGCCTGACTTTGTATTTGGTTCATACACCAGCAAACTCACCTCCCCCAGAATACCTGTGATCCCCAATCTGTCACTCTAAACCACAAGATTTTTTTCTCTAACTAGCTTTCTTTCATATACTAACATCACTCTCTCGTTTTTATAATTCTGTGTAATGTTGTGACCTACTCTGATTTGTAATGTTTTCTTTAAAAAGTGACTGATTTGCACATTTATTATGATCACTGCTACATAGGGGCATTTTTATTACCTTGTGACTAATTAATTGTATTTGCACATTTACCAGGCTGAGAATAGCATATTCTGGTTCTAGAACAAGCTGCTCAAAGAAATTGTTCCAAAAACATAATGAGCTGTCCTTCCAGGTTACCACTGACATTTCATCCAATTATATATAAATTAAAATCACCCATTATTGCTATACCTTTATTACAATCCCTCCCTGTTCCTTCCAGTGTACCCCCTTCAGTTAGTTGCTGTTGGGCTTCTATTAATCACTCCCACAAGTGACCCTCCTAACTTTACTCTTAACCTTACTATTTCTTATTTGTACTCCAACTCTACTTGATATTTAAAACAATGGCCATCTGTCATTACTTTTTAATAATGTTATCCTTAATTAACACAGCTACTTCACCATCTTTTTCTGAGCTTTCTGCCTTTCTAAAATCTCAACTACCCTTGAGAATGCAGGTCCTAACCTTGGTCACTGTGCAACCACGTCTTTGTAATGGCTCAGGTCATACGTATCTATTTCCATTTGAGTTGATAATCCGTCTGTTGTCATGAATATTACATTTTCATATAAAATCTTTTGCTTCTATCCATTTTATTAATCTCAAACTCTGGCCTTTTCTTCTGTTGCAGTCAAGTTTGTATGCTCTCTTTCTGGCAAATTCTGATTATTATTATCATTATTGCTATCTTTATCTCTTGCATTGTCCCTTCCCTTTCAATTTATCACATTGTCCCTTGTGTGATCCCTGTCTTGACTATTTAAAGTCCTGTCTGATGCCTAGTTATACAACATGCCAGAACACTGATCATAGCATGGTTCATGTAAACCAATCCAAAAGGTACAACTTCTATTTTCCCCAGTATTGAATCAAAAACTATTTCTCCTCTCCAACCTTATAGCCTTGCATTAAACTCCCTAATCTTATTTGCTCTAACCCAATCTGCTCAGCTCATGTTAATAATCTAGAGTTTTGATGTTCCCTTTTTAAATTTAGCCCTCAGTTGCTCCTGTTCCTAAACAGGACCTCTTTCCTGGTCAGAGTTATACAGTACAGAAACAGACTTATCAGTCCAACCCATCCCCACTAACGAGATATCCTAAAGTCATCTGGTCTGATTTGCCAGCATTTGGTCCATATTCCTCCAAATATTTTCTATTAATGTACACATTCCGGACGGCTTTTTAAAATATTTTAATTGTACCCACCATCATCTCTGGCAGTTCGTTCTATACACGCATCACTCTCTGCATTGAACAAGTTTCCCCTCTGGTCCCTTATTAATTATTTCCCTTCTCACTTAAGCATGAAGTTGATTCCAACATGGATCAAAACAAATTCCTAGATCCTTTTCCTCCTACTTCAGGTTCGTTGCCAACCTGGTGCAGGTATTCCAAACCCATGCATGCAGTCTTCTCAACTGTCACTCTTGTCTACAGAGAACTGTCTGTGCCCCTGACCATTGAATCACTTCCGCTATCATAGTGCTATGCTCTGTTTGATCACCTGCTCTGCAGTCACCATTCTTATCAATATAAGATGGAAGAACCTCCCATTCTGTTGAATGATTGTAGATGATAAGGCTAATATGCTTCTACTTTCTCTATCTCCATATGCCTCATCTAGTCACACCCTGCCATCTGTGTCTGTGGACCAAATCAGAAGATTCTCATGTAAAGTATGCAATTGCCTCATGGAATGAATTGTCCAAGTCACTTTATCCCAAAGTCAGATTCCAGCTGATGAATTTTGAGCTGAAGTTCTTCAAAGCATTCCCAAGAAAAATTTTTAATGCCTATGGTTTGGTGTTGATGGACTTCCATGTACTGTACGTGAGACACTTCACTTTCCAAACCATCTTTACAACTTAATAAATTTCTTGATTTAATGGTTAATATTTCTTGAGTCAGTGTGGTGCTGGAAAAGCACAGCATGTCAGACAGCACCTGAGGTGCAGCAGAGTTGATGTTTCGGGCATAAGCCCTTCATCAGGAATGTGGGAGAGAAAGTGGCTGAGAGATAAATGGGGTGGGAGCGGAAGGTAGCTAGGAAGGGGATAAGCAGATGCAGGTAGAAGGTGATTGTGATTAGTCAGTAGGGAGTGCAAACTTCTATACCTGCCAGTACTTATATTTTTACTTTAAATAACTTACGGCTTAATTGAAATTCCGGAGTTTAGATCAAATAAATATGAAAAACTTCCCAGCCAGTCACTTGTCTGCCTCCCTATGAGGACACTTAGCATTTTTTTTCTTTTTGACCATGGGCCATGAACTGCAGCTTTCGCAATCTGTACTATTTATACTTGCTGCTTTTGCTGTCTCCACACTTTTAACACCCGTTCTTTCTTTTGTACTGACATATTTGAACCTCTTGTGCTTTCCATGCTGTTTGCATCTCCTTTGTTCTCACAAAGTAATTTTACCTGTATTGTTTATACGCATTGTTTATGGGTACGTTTATTCCAAATCGAAAATCTGTATTGCAAATTTGATTAGAAATTTCATTTCTTCTTAGCTTTATTATGGGATCTTATGATCAGGATGATGGAGCTCAGATGTACATGATTGACCCTTCTGGAGTGTCCCACGTAAGTATCTGTCCACTAACATGATGCCTGGCTGACTTTTACTGTAACTTACTATGTGCAGACTACAAGTAGCTTTACAACAATGTTTAGTTAGTCTTTACTACATCCATCAAGTTAACATCCTATTGTGGGAGGAATTAGCAAGTATTTCTATTAATTTTAATCTGTATAATTTATTACTTCTGATTTGTGTTCAGTATTGAAAATCTTAAACCTGGGGTCATTCTGTTACAACAAACTTGGGTGAAATTTGGCTTCCTCCTTCATCTCACTTTTATTCAAGTTTTGCTGGATCCTGACACCAAATTTACATTGCAGATTTAACAATAGTATGGCAAAAATTGAAGTGGTGCCGTAAATGCACTTGTATTTAAACATTCAGTTTGCTTCATCACCAGAAATTTGTGCACACCCATCTGAACTCGGTTGAGGTGTCAGCAGCTTGGATGTTTGTAAGAACAGAGATATGTATCCTGTTGTTACGCTCTGTAATCTCTGTCTTGCAAGATAAGGTGTCTGTACTACGCTGCTAGAAGAGACTTCTTTGGTCTTGGAAAAATTATTTACTATGTCTAACTTCTGGTTAATGACATTTTATTTATCTGCATTTATATTGGAATTTTTGTGGTTAGAATGTTGTTTATATTGGTAGGGTTACTGGGGATGTGCAATTGGAAAAGCTAAAGAAGCTGCAAAAACAGAGATTGAGAAGCTGCAGGTAAGCCATAAAATTTGAAATAGTTTCATTTCCTTACATTAAATCTAAGCGGTATGATAACAAAGTAGTGAAGTTTTGGGTTAGATTTGCTCAACTGCCAGATTAAAGGAAGATATTTGTTTGGATTCTGATGTTTGGTCTTGATGTGTGCTGCAATTTGATGGTGTTAAAAGTATAATATGCTGGTTTAATAGATCAAATCTTTTGGTATTAATTAGCAAACTGAAACAACTTAAATATGCAATGCAGCTGATTTGGGTTTAACAAAAAAAAAGTTTATTATGCAAAAGTGAAGATAAAACAGAATAACCCAAACTATTTACATGTAACAATTTTAAAGATTTAGAAACACTTGGTAAAGTACAAACCAGTTTTCCCCAAAGCATTCCTTTATCCTGATGTGTAGGGCTTAATTTCAAGTTTGGCCTCAATTCCCCATCTTGAGAACAAGCTTCAAATTCATATCTTCAGGGTTGTAAGAAAACACTGCTGGTCTAGAACCTTCAAACAAAACTGTTCACACTGGGGTAACCCATTTCTTCACCATTCTAAACCATCTTCCTTTTCTCATGGGCAACTGTCTTACATATCCAGCTTCAGCCAAGACTTCTGCAAACTGAAACCCAAAGGCTTATTTTCGAGGTAGAGGGTGTGAAAAAATGACCTCCGATCTTCTATACTGAAAGCTTAATGCACAACTGTTTGTTTGCTCAAAATCTTTCAGTGCAAACACATTTTCATTAGTCTTCAAGAGCACACTTATCTTTTTAAAAAATACACGCACAGAAAATTCAAGCTAATCATTAAACCCCTCCATGAACACAGACCAAATCCACAAGCCACTTTTTAAAGTGTAAATATTAAAATACAGAAATCCCATTCCTTATATTTTTTAGTTTTGTGAAAGCCATTGCAGAATGGATGTGTTCAAAGGCATCTCTTTGAAATATATGCAGGAGACTTGTAGGAATGTGAAGACGCTCTTTGCAACTCATCTGCACAAATGATTTGGAGATACCGGTGTTGGACTGGGGTGTACAAAGTTAAAAATCGCACAACACCAGGTTATAGTCCAACAGGTTTAATTGGAAGCACACTAGTTTTTGGAGTGACGCTTGTTCATCAGGTGATCCGAAAGCTAGTGTGCTTCCAATTAAGCCTATTGGACTATAACCTGGTGTTGTGCTTTTTAACGATCTGCATGAAAGTTAATTGCAAAAAAAAAGTCTTGGACATTATCAGTCACCTAACATGAAAATGTTTCATTTAAAATTTATTTCATGATGTTCATTCATTGTTATATATTTATACTTAGTGGCTTCTCATTGAGATAAACTGTATTTTAGGTTGTCTGTCCTTTTGAGGCCACAATATTTAATTACAATAGTAAGTGGCCTACATTTAATTGAAATTTAGTCGATTGGAATTGTTTTTGGTTTTTAAATATTGAGAAAGCACATGTAGTCTTTTAAAACTATTTTGAGACTGCTATTCAGAGAATAGATATATATCCAAATACATAACCTTTTTTATCATTTTTCTGTCAACTTTGCTACAAATTTTGATAATGGAAATTAAACTGTATTGTATGTCTTTTGATGTAATTCTCCCTCAACAGTTGAGGTACTCAAGTGTGCCAGCTTTAAGTGTGGACACAAATGTTTGTTTCTGTTAAGAATTCTTAGTCAAATTATGACTTCAAAATTATCTCTTGAATCCTGGTCCAATTGTTCTTTTGATCTTTAACTCCATTTAAAGATAAGGCACTCTCATATGGGCATGGAATCAACTAGTGTATACTGAAGATTCACTATTTCCCCATAACTATTTTACAGATGAAAGACATGACTTGCAGAGAAGTGGTTAAAGAAGTTGCAAAAATGTAAGTTTATAATTGCTCAAAATTGGTTAACAAAGAATTCTAACTATTTAAGGTTTCTTTTAGCTAAACAGTCTTGATGTTTTCGTACTAAATAAGTGACAAATTTACTTGCTGCAAAGGATATTTTTCTTCATTTCTCTTTCCCATTCCTGTTGGCATGACTTCAAATGTGTTTGTTTGAAACTCATTAGTAGCTCAGCTTAAGGGAGTGTGCTACTTTTGCAGAATGTCAAGACTCCTGGTGAAATGGGGAATTGTTCCAAATTTACCTTGGGGGGTGTACTGCAGAAAATCATTCAAGAATTCTTGGTCATGGGAATGATGGTGGGGAGTGAAAATTTGGTGTGAGTAACATTTCTGGGTTTGAAATACTATCATAAAAATATATTTGTTTTTGTATGAGGGAGTGTTTGTTTCTTTTGCTAACTTTATTCCTGATAGAGGAGCAATATAATTATTGTACAGGGTATGATGTGGTAAGAGAAACATGTGATTTTAGAAACAGTAGCTCACAATGAAAGTAATCTGGGCTGTTACCTTTTAAAAGATATTTGTGTGAAATGTGTTTGTATAAAGACAAAACAGATTAGGAGCAAGAATAGGACATTTTGTCACTTCAAGCTTATCCCAGTATTCCATAAGATCATGACTGATCTGCTCCAGGCCTCGCTCTTCTTTCTGTCAGCTCCTTATTAGCCCCCAGGTACTTTTAAAAAAAATTTCCAATTCTTTTAATTTTGATGAACTAGCCTCCACAACTCTTGGATAGAGAATTCCAAGCATTTAATATCCTCTAGTGGAAGGAATACCTTGACATCGGATTTTAAATGTGTTTTCAAGTATAAGAGGTCAGAAAGTGAAAGAGGGAATGACATTACCTATGCAGACACAGAATATTACCTGATTTTTGCTTTCCCAACAAGTTTAAAATTTGAGCAGCCCCAGCTTGATGTACACTGAGGCAATTAACAATTGCATGCTAATCAATGACAGTCTTTGACAGTTAATAGAATTTTGCAAACTTTAATACTCTGTTGTGCCACTAGATGGGGCAGTTACTAATGTTTAGAAATGTCAATCAACGGTGTGTAACTTGTGGCTTAGGAGGTGTCTCCATCCCATGCCATCCCACTTAGGAGAGAGTTAAAGGAAATTCTTTTGTTACTGTATTCTGCAGATACTGCATTCCTACAGAAAGTTTATTACTTCTGTAAATAAGTTAATTGGCCAGGAGTGAAGACTCATAATACCTTCAGTTGCTTCAGACTTGTGGTTGACCTCCAAACTTTTTATTAACTTCGTCACATCCTCCTGTAGTTAGAGTTCACTGTGCTGCTCTCTTTAACAAAGTGTCTAAAATTTTGCAATTTTTAAAAAACAAATGTACCCTTTGTTTAATCTTCAGAATCTACATCGTCCATGATGAAGTTAAGGATAAGTCCTTCGAGTTGGAGTTAAGCTGGGTTGGAGAAAGTAATGTGTTTTCTTTCTAGAATAAAGTTGTTGTGTTTAGTGATATTTTGATAACTTAATAATTTTGACTGCTTATTTTAAAATTGCTCATGATGGGGGGAGGGGTAAGTAATATTTGTTTTGACTTCTGTATATTTTAGTGTTTTGATCTAGTGACAGGGAAGGAATGGTGATTTAGTCTCACACATGTATGGTGTGGAGGTAAACTTGCACGTGGTGTTCCCATGCACCTGCTGCCCTTGACTGGGGCAATAAAGTTCACGTGTTAGAAGATTTAAAGTAGTAATATTTAGTTAATGCCACATATAATATTACTGTAAAGGGCTTTTTACTATCCCAGATTTGCTTTGAACCAGGATTTTAATTCTGTGATCAAAAACCAAGTTAAAGTTAACTTCCAATCAACTGAAGCTGCAAAGCAACTTCTGGACTCAATACTGAGTTCAACTATTTTAGACTGTAACCTTTTATGTACCACCTACGTTTATATTTTGCCATTTGTATTTCCCTAGTTGATGTTGACGTTTTGTTTCTTTACATATCCAACAATTCCTTGCTTTGGCTTGATGCAAAATCTTCTGTCCCTCCACTTTATTACAATCCTTTTTTTATTCTAATCATCCTGACCTGCTTGTTCAAAGCCTATTAAATTCACTTTCCTCTTTTGATAAAGGGTCACAGTAGAATTTTGTTTTTATTCCATATTAAACACCAGTAGTGCACTTATTAAACTTGAATGATGCAAGTTATGTATATTTAGTGATGGACATCCAGATAATTGTGGAGTGTGGACGGAGGATTGGAATGTAGACTTTCTTTTAATACTTTTGTAATTTTAACTATTTTCTTTGCAGTTACAAAAGGCAGACACGAGCTTGTACCTAAAGATATTAAAGAGGAAGCAGAAAAATATGCCAAAGTAAGTTGAAAAACTTGTAATTTCCATAATGTAGCTTTTCTTATAATGCATTTCCCTCATCACTTATTTTCTTCCGTAGGAATCACTTGAGGAAGATGATGAATCTGATGAAGACAACATGTAATTAGTTTCTTTTAAAATATACAGTACTGAGTGCATTTCCCTTGTATTTTTAAAACAAATGATAGTATCAAGTTAACTTGTTTTCTAATGTGTGTAAATTTGAACTTTACAAAATACTTGTAAAAATGGATCTGAAGGCAACTCTATGCCTATATCAGTGACCAAAATAAAAACTTTACCTGGTTATAATATTCAAAAATATTTTATTCCACTTTAAGTTATGGAACTGTGTGTTAATTGTGGAGAAAGTAAGGAATGCAAATGATGGCGATCAGAGTCAAAAAGAGTGGTGCTGTAAAAGCACAGGTGGTCAGGCTGCATCCAAGGAACAGGAGAGTTGACGTTTTGAGCAAAAGTTCTTTATCAGGAATGTTAATTAAGGCCAACCTCAATGTAGTCTGTGAGCCAATGCTTTGTCACCTCTCTTTTTCAAGAATACATTCATGAAAGATATTGGAGGTTTGAGAGTGAGGATAGAATCATAACAGAAAACACATTTTAATACATTAAGCTTTCCTGTTTTCTCCTTATCATCATTACAGATATGCATGTGGCTGGTAATGCCATTCATAATTATTCTTCTGAAGGTAGTCATCACTGGCTTCATTGAATGTCGTCTTTTCATGGACAGGACATACTTGGCCAAAGTTCAGTTTGTGTCTGTAAATGCCAGTGTTGTACTGTCCTTGAGCTAGCGATGGTCATGGCCAAACTGTTTGAAGAGCGCACATCCAGAGAAGTACAGATTCTATCCTACTTGATGTAGTGGTATCTCAAACAGTTTCCATATGGAATATAACTCCTCTCAAAACTGCCATAGGTAGACATATGATGCACTGAGGATGATAACTGAGATGAGTGAGATAGTAGGAATTGGGAAAAACTTCACACTGGCTGGAGTCCTTCCCAGCATAAGATAGACATGATCTCTCGTATACATTCTCCCATATAAGATGGTTCTGATTATCTGGTCAATCAATTCAGCCCATAGACATAATGAATTCCTCAAACCAATTACTTTCTGCTCAATACTGTGTAGTGGCCTTGCTTATGGTGTTCAACAGGGAACAGTACTGATTAGTTATTGTGTTCCCTTGCCCATGTTTGACATGGTGCAGTGAGACTTCATGGGATACTGGAGTCAAAGTGCACCCCCTTCTCAATCTATACTACTGTGCTAACAGAGTAAGACCCTTGTCAGTGATGCCTACATCCGATTTTTAAAAAATCCTTTCCATTGTCTGAAAGTCTGTTAATCCTTTTTTTTTGCTGTTATTTCTGCTGTACAATCTAAGTGGAACCAGTCTAGGAAGAATTTACGTGATTTGTAAATGCCATGCTGTACGTGTCATTTACCAAAAGTGTTTTCTGAATGGCAACATGAAATTAATTCTTGTTAAGCAGGCAAACCACTTGTTAAATTAACGAGGACAGAAAGAGGAAAACTTAGAGGCAGGAATGTCATCAATATGAAATAGATGGGAGTACAAGTATGACCATATTTGAAGCTGTGGATCTGGAATGTATTTTGGCAAGTTGTTGAAATGCATCTTGTAGATAAGGACATGTTTTGCACCAAAGGTGGAAGGAGTGAGTATTTAAAGGTGGTGGTTAGCTGCCAATCAAATGCTTTGTCTTGTGCAACTCTAACAACACACTCTAGAATCTTGAGCCTACCTGTATGGGTAGGAGTTAGGGCATTCACTGAATGTTATGGAGAGATTGCTTGATTGTCTTGGAGATGGACATTTGGTATTTTTTTATCACAAGTTTAGTTGCCACACGGCAACCCTAGCCTGTAAGTTTTCTAGGTCTTTACACGTGCAAGTGAAGAAATTACTAGACACTCCAACATCACCACATTCACAATTATAAAGGCAGGGCAGTTACTGAAGTAGCCAAAGACTGTTGATACCCTGAGGCATTCCCATTTCAATGGAACCCCAGTGTTGACAAGCTTAGCCCATACATGTATATTTCTCAAAGTAAAGTATACAAAGAGCATTCTATAATGAGGGTTGAGCTGTTGGGAGAAGAATTGCATTTAGAAAAATCAACAAGTCAACCTTAGTTTAACAAATTCTATACTGGAATCCACAAAACAAAACGCTCATAGAAACTCTGCACAATGTGATAAGACGTGGCTTAAAGCAAAAACCAGTTGCTGCATTTTAAAAAACTAGACCTGGCCTCTGGACATTCGCTGTTAAGTAGCGATACTTTCTAGATTCGAGAAGCCAGATTACATTTTTTTTTTAAGGTCTTCATGCCACTCAAGTTCTGCACAATATATAGCTAAGCAAAAATGCCATTTCTGGAGGTTTCCTTTTCAACTAGAAGTACAGGAGGGCATTGACTTCCAAACTTTCAACTTCTTCAATTATATGTAGGTGGTACAAAATGAAACATGGGTTTTTACAAAAAAAAATTATTAGTATACTTCCACTATGAAGTAACTGCAGTTTGTTGAAGAGTTAAGGAAACGTCAGAGCAGCAAAAGAAATATTGAAAAACATTGGATGCTAAAGTAAAATTCTTTCTTTAATATTAGTGTTCTTCAAAATAGAAACACAATTTTCTGTGTCTGCTTGAGTGGACAGACCATCCTTAATTTAATGTTGCATTAAAAAGGCGGAACTTCTTGACACTGCATTTTAGCGTGTTGCAGCTTTAGGTTCAAACTGTGAAGTCCCCAAGGTTGGAGCTTTGCGTTGAATCACAGCTAAATGAGGTACTGCAACCGAACCAGAGCTGAAGTGCAGACAGTTGAACATTTGTCAGCTTTTGCATTCTTAATACAATATCCTGCTTAAACTAACTTGTTTTTAGAATATTATCAAAAGGTCGTCTGCAATGTATACTGGAAGAAAATCTATAATTCTGACCCTGCCTCAATGCTGCTAATTAATGAGCTTATAAAAAAAGTATGAAAGTACACTGTGTATTCAAGTCAACTCGTCTTAAATACAGTAGTGGAGATGGTCACCATTTTTAAAAAATTAAAAGTTGCAACTAAACCAGGATTGACAAATACATTATCCTTATGACAAGAAATTATGTATTTCAGAAGTGTAAGTAATCTACTTTTGAAAAATTGTAAGCATGAAAGAAGCCAAAGGTAGCTTTTTCTTTTGAAAGATTTTGGCTGAGACACCAAGAAAGCTCCTGATCTATGAAATAATATCTTGCACTTCTAATTGAACAAGCAGATTGGGCTGCAGCTTAGTTTATTTTAAAGATAAATGGTACTCTCCTTTTCAAATATAGATCAGGAAATTATAGGTCATTAAATCCACTGTTGATGAACAGCTTGTCTATAAATGAAATTATCAAGAACAAATAACACCTGAAGTTCCATTACCATCATAAAATGTCCCAAAGCACTTCATAGAAGCATTAGAAAACAACTACCATGCCACAAAGTATTACTTCAGATGAATAAAATACGAGTCAAAGGATATGTTTTAAATAGTCAAATTTGAGGTTGAACACTGCAGACATGTTAGACCATTAGATATATCAGTAGAATTAGATCATGCAGCCCATCACATCTGCTCTGCATTCAATCATGGCTGATATGTTGCTCAAACCCATTCTCCTGCTTTCATCCTGTAACCCTTGATCCCTTCACTAGTCAAGAACCAATCTTGGTCCTAAATACACTCAAATGACTTGGCCACCACAACCCACTGCAGCAATGTGTTCCACAGATTCGCCACCCTCTGGGTGAAGGAGATTTCTCCTCACCTCCATTCTAAAAGGCACATCCCTTCACTCTAAGGCTGTTCCATCAGGTCCTCATCTCTCTAATAGTTGAAACAACTCCGCATCCACTCTATCCAGGCCTCTATTTTATATGTTTCAATCCGATTCCTCCTGCAGCCTTTTCAATTCCATAGAGTACAGACTGAAAGTTCTCAACTGCACCTCCAATAACAAGCCCTTCATCCCCAGGATCATTGTGACTCTCCTCTGGAATCCCTCCAAGGCCAGCATGTCTGTCCTTAGATACAGAGCCCGAAACTGCTCACAATATTTCAAACATTGTCTGACTGGAGCCTTATTTATCCTCAGCAGTACACCTCTGCTCTTGTATTATAGCCTTTTTGAAATGAATTTAAAGATTGCATTTGGCTTCCTAACTGCCAAACAAACTAGCATGTAAACCTTGAGAATCCTGAACTAGGACTACATAGTCCCTCAGTGCTTCAGAATTCCAAAACCTTTTGCCAATTAGAAAATAGCATATATCTCTCTTCTTTCTATTAAAGTGCATAATTTTATACTTTTCCACATTGTATTCTATCTGTCACTTCTTTGCCTACTCTCCTAGCCTGTCCAAGTCCTTCTGCAGCTTCCTCTCTTTCTCACCACCTTGCTTTGTAACATCTGCAAGCTTGGCAACAATTCCCTCAGTTTCTTCATTCAGATTATTAATGCTTCACGTTGGCTAGCAGCCATTCTGAAAAACACCTTTTGTCCCTACTCTCTGCCAGTCCTCTATCTGATCTGCCATGGCATACTCTTGCCCCAGCATGATGGTCTTTCAGCAGAATGATTACAGAGTCTTGGCTTGGCGTGGCCTCAGTATGGACTTCGGGTTCAGGATGATTCCTCAAAATACAGTCCCACCATTTCTAATTACCTAAGAACGTAATGCTTAAAGTTTCAGTTTTTATTTTTATTTTCTACTTAAAACTAAGATGATCTGCAATGTGTAATTTTTAACCCTATTTCATTGTTTTATGCTATACTATAATTACTGCAATGTTTAACTTTGTACTTTGTTCTTTCTTTCTATCTTGTTCTTAATATTCTCTACCTAAGTACTTTTACATAGGATGGCACCTTGTGTGGTGACATTATACACTTTTCACTGTATCCCTGTACTTTTGTACTTGAGTACACATGACGATAAAATTAAAATCAAATCTATGCCAGTATCCTGCAACTATTTAGGGCTCCTATTTAGCAGCCCTTAGCCTTTAATAAGGTGCCACATAAGGGCACTTTCTGGAAATTCAAATAGATCACATCCATTGGCTCTCTTATCTAATTTGCTCACTACTTCCTCAAAGAATTCTAATGGATTTGTCAGGCATGACATCCCCTTGACAAAGCCATGCTGACTCAGCCCTAGTTACCACACACTTCCAAGTGCACCAGAATCTCATTCTTACAAATGAACTCCAGAATCTTACCAACAATTGAGAACAGGCTAACCCATTTCCAGCCTCCCTTCCTTCTTAAACACTGTGTTATATTAGCCATTTCCCAGTCCTATGGCAGCCTCCATGACTCCTAAGAGATGAAAACCAATGCCTCTACAATCTCTTTAGCTATCTCCTTCAGAACTCTGGGATATAGTCCATCTGGTCTGGGTGATTTATCCACCTTCAGGATCTTTCAAATTCCCTGGCACCTTCTCCTTAGTGGTGGCCATTACACTCACTCCTGCCCCCTGAGTCTTGGAGTTGTGGGATGTTGCTGGTGTCTTCCACTGTGAAGACTGATGCGAAGTACCTATTCAGTTTCTCTGCCATTTCTTTGTTCCCCATTGCTACTATTACAACTTCATTTTCCAGTGGTCCAATGTCCATTCGTTCCTCTCTCTTACTTTGAGATATCTTATAAAAGATTGTAAGAGTTTTTTTTAATTACATGCTCATTTACTTTTAAATTTTATCTTCTCCCCCTTGTTGTTTTAACTATCCTTTAGTTTTTAAAGCCTTCCCAATTCTCTGGGTTCCCACTAATCTTTAGTGCATTGTATGCCTTAATGCTGTCCCTGACTTTTTTGAGAGTCTTGGTTGACTCATCCCCCCCCTCCCTACGTTTCTTCTTTTTTGGGATAAATTTCTGTTGTCTCCCCCAAATTACCCACACAAATGCCTGCTGTTGCTGCTCCATCTTCTCCGCTAGTTTACCCTTCCAATCAACTGGCCAGTTACTCCATAACTACAATCATAATCTTTGGAGTTATGATTTATCAGTTATAATACTGTTGCATCTGATTTAAAATTCTCCTTCTCAAACTGCAAGGTGAAATCAATCACATTTCAGTCGCTGCCCCTTATGGTCCCTAATCAAGTTTGCCTCATTACAAATCAACAAATCTAGAAAACCTGCTCCCTACTGAGCCTTGCCACAAGCTGCTCCAAAAATATCATCATGTAGACATTCCACAAATTCCACTTAAGATCCGTAACCAACCTGATTACCCATTCCCGCTGCATGCTAAATTCCTTCATCAATGTTGTAGTAGTGCCTTTCATACATGCTTTTTTTCTATCTCCTGTTTTATTTTCTTCCCCATATCCTGACTACTACTTGGAGTACCCAACTCATTAAGATCTTTTTTTCCTTTGCAATTCATCAACTGTATCCACACAGATTGTAAGCCTTTCAATTGTATATCACTTTCTATCAATTTAATTTCATTTTGTACTATCAAGGAATCCTGCCCCTATTACCTATCTGCCTTCCTTTGATAGGGTGTGTATCCTTGGATATGTAGTTCCCAGCCCTGATCCTCTTGCAGCGACATCTCTGTGAATCCTGCAACATCATACCTGCCAATTTCAATCTGTGCTAAAGTCAATTACCTTGTTTCTTATACAGCATGCATTTAAGTACAAATCATTGCCCATCATTCTCATCATCCCATATCTGCTCTGCCAGCAGTTAAGATTCCTGACCCTTTAGCGCACACACAGTCTTATTACTTGTTCTGGAATCTTTAACCATGGTCGAATCCTGCCCCTCCTCCAACTTTAACTTTTTCCATGAAACTGAACCGACACACCCACTTAATTCAAAGCCCAATCCACAACCCTAGTTACTCTGGTCCTTGCATGATTCAAATGGAGCTTCTCACATCAGAACAGCTCCCTCCTTCCCCAGTACTGGTGCTGAATATCCTGACCCTGAGGACCACGCACACAAAACTGCCTTTGGGATTCTCGATCCTGATCACCGAGAACAATGCCAATTCTCTTGATTGTATTACCCCTGATTACTGTGATGTCACTATTTTGGGGCCTTGATCCTGGCCTTCAATTTATCCTATTCAGAAAACCTTCGAAACTATGAGCCAAAAAAAGTGAGAGCAGCTCTTCCACTCTGCAACGAATTTCCTGACTATATGCTTACTCAGGTTGTCATCTCTCCTTCCTGTGAGAATTTACTGACATAGGGAGGAAATTCAACAGCAAAGAAAATTTGAGTCACTCAAGAGGTGAGACTTAAATAAATTAGTTGTTTTCAAAAGATTGTAAGCATCAAGAATATCAGAGGCAAACAGCAGGGTAAAGGTAAGGTTGCCATAGTCTTACAAGACTATGGGGCTGCTCTCTCATTAGAGAGACACGACTAGTGCTTATTTATCCTGAGGTTCCATGGCAAGTGTGTGAATTGAATGCATGTTGCTACCAACAGACATTCTCAGATTTCCGATAAATGCTTAATGGGTGCAGGGTTACTTACGCACATGGAACAACAATGCAGTTCTTGAAGGAGACAAAATTCTGCTGAGTTTTATCAAGTTTTAACAGAACATTAAATTGTCCAATTAATTAAAAACAAGTTACAGGTGATGTTGCATATGTAGACTTTGAAACAAGTGTTTAGTAAAATTCCTTGAAGAAGCTCTCTTCCTCCCTCTACATTCCTTGAAGAAGCTCTCTTCCTCCCTCTACATTCCTTGAAGAAGCTCTCTTCCTCCCTCTACACATTTGCAGCTGTGATCTCCAGCATCTGCAGACCTCATTTTTTACTCTTTAGTAAAATACCACAAGTGACATTTTTGCAAAATTGATTCCTATTGGATGACGTAGGCAGTGGTAGCATAGATACAAGGAACGCTTGAATACATTAGTTGTACTTATATAGTATCATTCACAATGTCTGGACGTCCTAAATAATGCTGCACAGCCAATTAAATAATTTTAAAGTGTAATTGTTGCTACAGTGTAGGAAACATAGCATCCAATCTATGCAAAGCAAGTTTTCCCAAACAGAAATTTGATAATGACTGAAAAATCTATTATTGCTAGGTTAGTGGAGATAAATATTGGCTAGGACACTTACTCTTTGAAATATAGTGCCACGGAATATATTTTACATTCATCCAAGAGGAGAGAAAGGCCTCTGTTTAATGTCACAGTCAAAGGAGAAAAATTTAAGGAGCGGTAGATAATACAAGACTGAAATGTGGAAAACACCAAAGAGCATAAGAAAAATTCAGAGGACGATACAGACATGTAAAATGGGTAAACAAATGAAATTAATATAGAGTAACATGGAGGAGATTCCAAATAGCATAGATCAGAAAATGCTGGTTGGAACATTTTACAGATACCCTCCCTGCCGCCACCAATTCCCCAACACAAGTTATGCCATTGGACAGCATGTTAAATACAAATTATTGGAATTGTAACAAATGCAATGTAAAGAATCTTCATGTAAACTGGATCAACCAAAATCAACAAAAGGTGATCTGGAAGATGGGTTGGGAGAATACTTTCAAGATAGTTGCCTAGCACACTATACAGTGCAACCAACTGGAGGAAAAACTATTTTGGATTGAACATTACTAACTAATTCTTCTGTATTGTGTAATGTCGCAGCAAAAGATTCACTATAAACATGTCAACATAATACAATTGAATTTTACATGAAGATTGAAACAACATATTCCAATCACAAACAAGAATCAAGAAATTTAAGTCAATTATGTTGTTGTGATGGTAAAACAAAAGTTTGATTAAGAAAACTGAAAGGTCTACAGTAAATAAGAGGAAACATTAAGAAACAATGCAAAACATTCAACAAAAAAATAGATCCACTTAACAAAAATTTGCTAAGAAAGATCCATCCATAGCTTCCCAACAACATTACAAATGGAGTTCTGAAGAAGCATCACTGTACTGGAAACTTTAAACTCTTGAATTTCTCTCCACAGCTGCTGCTGGACCCACTCACTTTTTCCAGCAATTTGTTTTTGTTTCTGATTTCAAGCACCCACAGTTTTAAAAAAAAATTTACATTAGAGATGGTGTTAGTTTGTTAGTTTAAAAGAAAAAGGTTTACATCACCAAGAATAGCAGTAAGTCCAAAATATTGACAAAAAAGCTAGAAATATAAAGGAAGATTGTACAACTTTTAGAAGTACAAAAAAGGTAGCGAATAGTTAAAGGAAACATGAATCTCTTAGAAGCAAAGACTATGAGAAATGATAGAGATGTTGAATAAATGTTTTGTGCTCATCACCCATAGTAGAAGAAACTAGTTACTTATGAGAAAAGGGAAAAATAATTTCGACATTCAGTTCTCAGATCAAAAGTAATAATATCAGCAGAGAACATGCATCAGAGAAAATTACAGCAAATCCCAGGATCTCATACCCTAGATCTTGGCTCTCTTTAAAAAAAGACATAACTGCAGTCATAGCGGATGCGCTGGCTATTAGGGATATACAGTCATATAACATGGAAACACATCCTTCGGTCCAACTTATCCATGCCAACCAGCTATCCTAAATTAATCTTGTCCCATTTGACAGCATTTGGCCTATATTCTTCTAAACACTTCTTATTCATGTACATATCCAGATGCCTTTTAAATATTGTAATTGTACCAGTCCCCACTACTTCCATACAGACACCAGCCTCTTCACAAAAAGGTTACCCCTGAGGCCGCTTTTAAATCTTTCCCCTTTCACCTCAATCCTACGCCCTCTAGTTTCAGACTCTACCTCCCCTGGGAAAAGACCTTGTCTATTTACCCTATCCATGCCCCTCATGATTTATACACCTCTATAAGGTCACCCCTCAGCCTCTGAGGCTCAAGGGAAAATTGCACCAGTCTATTTAGCCTCTCCCGATAGCTCACATCCTCCAATCCTGGTGACATCCTTGTAAATCTTTCCTGAATCCTTCCATATTTCAATATCCTTCCTATATCAGAGAGACCAGAATTGCATGCAGTATTCCAACAGTGGTCTAACCAATATACTGTACAGCCGCAACATGACCTCCCAGCTCCTATATTCAATGCACTGACCAAGAAAGACAAGCATATCAAATGCCTTCTTCACGGTCATATCTACCTGTGACTCTACATTCAAGGAACTATGAACCTGCTCTCCAAAGTCCCTTGTTCAGCAAACTCCCTTGTTCAGCAAACTCCCAGGACCTTACGATTAAGTGTATAAGTCCTGCTCTGATTTGCCTTTCCAAAAACCTCATTTATTTAAACTTCATCTGCCACTCCTCAGCCCATTAGCCTTTTGATCAAGATCCCATTGTACTCCAAGGTAACCTTCTTTGCTGTCCACTACATTTACAATTTTGGTGTCATCTGCAAACTAACCATACCTCCTATGTTCTCACCCAAATCATTTATATAAACGATGAGAAGCAGTGGACTCGGCACCGATCTTTGTGGCACACTGCTCGTAGGCCTCCAGTCTAAAAAGCAATCCTCCACCAAGGACATCTACCTTCGAGCCAGTTCTGTATCCAAATGGTTAGTTGTCCGTTTCCGTGTGATCTGACCTTGCTAACCAGGCCTACCTTGCAAAACCTTACCGAACGCCTTACTCAAGACAATATGGGTCACGTCCACCACGCTGCCTCATTAATTCTCTTTGTTACTTCTTCAAAAAACTCAATCAAGTTTGTGAGACATTATTTCCTACGCTATACTGACTATTTTTCATCAATCCATGCCTTTCCAAATACATGTAAATCCTGTCCCTCAAGATTCCCTCCAACACTTTGCCCAAGACTGATGTCAGGCTCACCGGTTTATAGTTCCCTGGCTTTTCTTTGCCACCTTTCTAAAAGTGGCCTCATGTTAACCAACCTTCAGTCTTCTAGCACCTCACCTGTGGCTACTGATGATACAACTACCTCAGCAATGGGCCCAGCAATCACTCCCTCACTTCCCACACAGTTCTATGATCAGGTCCCAGAGATTGATCCACTCAGGTCCTGGGGATTTACCCTGACAAGATGAAAAATGGCCAAAATTTTAAAAATCCAACAAATTTTACAGGCATGTTGCAAGGGTATAAATACAAAAATAAATAGTAGACAAGTCCAGAGTAATGATGGTTACCAATTGTATTGTACTACAATGTGGTTTGCTGATAATTGATACCAATCATAATTGGGTGGTACGATGGCAGGCTGAGAGAGCAGGAGTTTCATGTGTGACAAAGATGGTAACTTGTCTAGGGGCTGTGGCTACAAATGACTAAATTTAAAACAAAAAGCAAACATTACAGGCTCTAGACTAGTTTGAAAGAAAATGGACATGAGATTGAGGATGTGTTGACCTCTATAAGGGTAGGGTTAGTGTCTGAATCAGGCTCACTCTGCCAGTATGTGAATTCAGGGAGGTTCCTTGCCTAAGTGAGAGGGCTCTGACTACTGGGGTCTTGTTTCTCCATGATATATCAAAGTGAATGATTTAGCAAAGGGACTTCCTCTTTCATGGCCTCTGGGCTAGAGCACCATATTGGACGCTTCCTTGGTGGACTACTTTTATTCACTTTTTTTGCTTCAAGGCTACTGCACATTGAGGCCTTACTCTCTATTTCTGGATGGGAAGGGCCAGTTGAAAGTTGGGATCTGAGGTCGATGCCTTGGATAGGGTCAGCTCAGGGACAAAGGCTTGCTCAGGATTGGGGACAGCGATTGGGTCAGGCCCTACATCGGCAAGGACTACAGGATAATGATGAGGGTCTGCTTTTTCCAATTCCTCCCAAAAACAGGTGAAACTGTTGACTATTACGCTGGGCTTAATAAAATCTTTAATTGGTTTACAAGATACGAGGCTCTGAGAAGACCAGATGGTAAAATTTTAATGCAGTGACAGGTTTACTATATGCACAGCAGGATAGAAACCTGAATATCTAAGGAATAGGAATATTCCTGTCTAAAAGACCAGCCTACGTCTAGGTTCACATTTGCATCAAAATAAGCCTTACTTTGTTTCTTTCTTTTCACTATTTTGATAGCTGCTACCTTCTAATCAGCCTATGCATTATCAAGTCTTTTTTACATTTTTTTTTAAAAAGAGATAAGAGCTGTAACCTTGGACTCTGACAAGGCTAGGACTAGTCTCGATACTTTGCATGGGCCATCTGGTCATTAAAACATGCAGAGTTAGCTAGTTGAGCTGCAGAGTGAGTTCAGAAGGATAATGAGAGCAAAGGGCAGGGCTATGTTCCAAATTATGGTATTTTTGGACAATCTTTCTCAGTCCCCCTTTGAGGGTGTGATTGTTCCTCTGTATAATTTTACAGGACCTAGGAGAGTAGGTGACATGAAACCTTTAGGTAATGCCAAATATATTCATCACTGCATGAATTATCTGGGCCTTGAAGTGGGCATCAAATTCTGTCCTATGGGGAAGATTCCATCTGGTGAACACACATTGCTTTAAAAGGTGTGCTGTAATTTTACTGGTGTATGTCCAGGTTGGAGAATCTTTCCCCTTATGAAAGGAGTCTACAATGACCAAGAGATATTTATAACCCCCTTCATAGGGTGGTAAGGGGAACACGATAATCTACTTGGAGATCAGTCCACAGTTCTACCACTGGCCCAGTGTGTCTTAATTCTTCTCTGTTGGCATACTTGTTGGGATTGTCCTGGATACAGATACAATTCAACAATACTTGAACATTACTGAGTTCTTGCCACCAACAATCTCTTAATTCTCTCTGTAGAGTCTTCACTTCCCTGTTGGCTCTGAAAATTGGTGACATTAATAAATTATCTGGTTTTGGTCCTGGATTGGTACCAGGTTCTATCCATCTTTCAGGACAACTCCATTCTTGATGGTCAGTTTGTCTTTCCATTTACAATGTGTTCCCTCCCATATTTGCTTTAAATTATCGATTAGATTAGATTCTCTACAGTGTGTAAACAGGCCCTTCAGCCCAACAAGTTCACACCACCCCTCCGAAGAGAAACCCACCCAAACCTACCCTATATTTACCCCTGACTAACACTGTGGGCAATTCAGCATGACCAATTCACCTGACCTGCACATCTTTGGATTGTGGAGGAAACCCACGCAGACACAGGGAGAATGTGCAAACTCCACACAGACAGGTGGGAATCGAATCCAGGTGCTGTGAGGCAGCAGTGCTAACCATTCAGCCACCATGCTGCCGAACCTGTATAAACTTGACTTTAGTTTGGCTTACAGCAAAGTTTATGTAATTTGGAATGGCGGGTTGCCATGATTCTGCTCTGTGGGCACCCTGCTTGGCCGAGTCATCTGCCATTAGTGTTCCCAATTGGGGAAGTTCTACAATGGGCTCTAATAATGCCATAAATTTATTTTCCAAACTTTCCAAAGTTGTGATTAAGTAGGAATATAGATGGCAAAAGTTTTCCATCTTCCAGTTTCCAGTGGCAAGAAGTCAGATAAACTATTGCAGATACATATATGCTGTCCTCCTGTATGGCTGCCTCTGGGGAGGAACTTGTCACAGTAGCTGACCATGTAGACTCTGACTACTAGTTTGGCAGCTTGAGTGCCCATTTTATCAGGAAGCTCGAGTCTGAATTCTACCAGGGGTTCACCTCTGGTTCCCCATTTATATGTCACATCCTGTCTTTCAGTGTCCATCCTCCATCATACAGAATTTATCTATAAATTGTTTTCTGTCTTCCATTTTGTTCCCCTCAGTAGCTCAAGTTGTTGACCAGGAAAGTGGGTAGCTTGGTATATTTGACTGTAGTGTCCTTGCCCTGCAACATTGGGTCCAGCACGCTAAACCGGTTTTGGCTGACCATACCCTTTCTAATTTGACTGTCCAGCAAAAGCAGGATGGGGGAGTTCCATGTGAATGGTTAAGGGATGCAGACCAATAATTTAGGTTGTGGTTCACTGCAAAGAACACAGCTAAGAAGAGCTTCTCAAACGGAAGCCCTGTTCTACTGAGGAAAGAAGCCAGAAGGCTTAACCTATCAGTCCATGTCTGTTGTAGCACTGTTGAAGGAGCACAGCTGTGTGTGGCATCTATGACTGCAACTTCCAAGGCAAAGGGAAGCTTTGGATTGGATAGTTGCAGTGTGGGGGGCCTTCATGGAGGCCTGCTTCAGTTCTGAGACAGTTTGTGCTGCTCAGTCCATCTGCAGAGGATTTTCATTTTAAGCAAGTCAGATAAAGGAGTGACTTTAGTGGCAAAACCAGTGTAGTTTCAGCAATATCCCACTAAACGAAGGGAGGGGTAAATGGGTTATACTCTCCATGTACTTTGCTGTCAAATTTTCCCTAGGCTATCATGGCTTCCAAATGTACGACTTCTAACCTCTCACTTTAGGCCTTCTTTGGGCTAACCTTTAATCTTAGGGTGTGAGGAGAGTTATCTGTTCTTTCAATAACTCTTAAATGTTCAGTTGTGTAGGAGAAGGTTATCTACATATTTTATTCAGCCGTACAGCTGGGTAAAGGGCTGGAAATGTTTTCCCAATCTTTGGTGAAAGACAGAGGATGAGTTGTGAAAACCCTGGTGCAAGCAGGTCCATGTATGCTGCTGGCCCTGGAATGTAAAAGTAAGTTTTTAACTAGTATTATCTGCGAAGTGGTGCATGTTAAAATCCATTGTTAATATCCAGCAATGAAAAATATTTTGCTTGTGGGATTTGTCGTTGCTGTAAGGAGGTGAATTTATTAAATTATTTATAGACCACAGTAAGTCTGCAAGGAGTGTCCAGTTCCCAAACTGGCCAGATTAGTGAATTGTTGGTGGATGCCACACTTCCTGTTACAGTGAAATAATGACGGCTACTCTCCCTTCTGCCTGCTTTAGAAAAGTATACAATCTCTGCAGTTTTGGGTCCAGTACGTCAATCAGCACATTGCTGGTAATGTGACCATAGTCATGTTTATGACTAGCGAATATTTTAGTGTGCTTTGCCAGAATTGTCTGTGCTGCTGGGTCACGCCATCTCAGTGGTTTTAATCCACAACTCCCCCACAGTTCAAACTCCTTCTAAATATGTGCCTGTGGCAATATTTGAACATTTGTCAAATGTAGCAGCTTACTGTATCAAACAACAAATTATACCTCTGCATAAGGTCTGAGCCCAGAAGATGTTCTGCCTCTGGGTGGAGATGTACTACCAGTGCTGGGTGGTGACATTTCCAAACTTTAGTTATTAAAGGAGCTATCTATATGACACCCTATTAATAATATAGTTTCTATAGCAGCGTGACCAGAACTGTACATAGTACTCCAAATGTGGCACCCTATCCTGTACAGCGTTAATGATGTTGGGACTATACAATGCCCAAAGCTCTTGACAGGTCCAATCTTCCTATGCGTGCACCCTGTATTATCTGAATTATGAGATGTGTTGAGTAGTTGTGGATCCCCCTGGTGTCCCATGAGAAAGATCAACAGGGTAGCCTCCTAAATGTAAAAATCACTCGATACTATCCTATTAAGTATCATTAGTAGAAAGGCCTCACTACAGGAATAGCATATGGGAGTAGATAACTCCCCTATTTCTGTCACTTCCTTCACTTTGCTATGCAGGTTTGGATGCTACATTTCTTAGATTCTCTTAATTTATCTTATCTCCCTTGATCTGTTTACGGTGTCCTAACTTCTGGATTGCTCTCTCCCAGAAATATGACCTGGTCCTATACCCAAGGCTTGGGGTGGTCATCATTGGCTGGGTCAGAGCTCTGACAGGCCTTCCTTACTTTGCAGAGTAAGTGTTTGGGGCTAGTTGGCCCTTTGCAATGCTGTTAATGTGTCACTGTCCATGGCACCAGTGCCTTGAGAACATTTGCTTGGCACTTGTAGACAATGCAGTTGAGTGCTCTGCCTGTATTTATTCAATCCTTCCACAATGTCCCCTCTACTATAATTACTGCTAATAATTGGCTCCTTCATATCTGCCAAAAAGTGTCTAGTCACCTACATGCTGGGGACTGGATAAAGTGGAATGGACAGTTGGACTAAGATACTGTAAAAGTAATTTCACCTCTAGTGTCATCTAGCCTGGGAATTACTTTATGCGATTAATGTGATCAAAGAACTTATTAGGGTCTGTCAATGGCTTGAATATAAAGGTTTTTCTTAGTAATCTCCAAAAGTTAAGTCATGGAGAATGTGTGATGGAGCTGTTGTTCAGACAATTCCTATAGCTGCTGATCAGATGGGTCATCAAGGCAGGAAAAGGAGCAGAAAGGAGGAGACTGGGATTCAGATTGCTTTGGGCAGGTAATTTATCTGGACAGGGGGCAGCATGGGAATGGGTTAACGGAGGTGCAATGGGTAGGTGTCTAGGGGATTAAAAGTTGTTGCAACAAAAGAACGGTGGTGGTCCCAATTCACGATTCAGGGCAGTTTACCTATGCATTTCCTCTACATCCTCTCAGTCTATGCTGTGGAAACACCCCAAGACTCCCACAGTGCAGAAGGTACACCATGTCCTTCTGTACTGACAGTAGAATTTAAATCTGTTGATCTCTTCTGGAATTGAGTGTGGTCAGAGGAGGATTTATTTCTCTACCTACTTGGTGCACGGACCCTGATCACCACTTACACATATTGCACCATTCTGTAAACTCAGGAGAACTTCTCAGGGTAGCATTGCAATTCCTGATCGAATGCTGATCCTGCTGGTGGAGCTTCTCAAACTGCATGAAAGTGCCCATTGAGCAATAGGTTCACTTGGCTGCAATGCTTCTGCTCCAAGAGTTTTAAAAATTCTTTTAATTCTAACTTAATGCTCTCCAACTTCTCTCAAATGTGAGAATCTCTTGCTCCCCAACTTCTTCCCAATTTCTCAAGTGGCACTATTTCTTCTCACTCTCTGTATACTTTAAATTTACTGCAGGGCTGTTCCATACAATTAGCTACTTTGGAATCATGCTTGTTTAAACAACAATGCTTTTCCTCCTAGTGATTCTGGCCCACATACCCAAGATTGGTTTAATCATTATTTTATCTACTTGGGCCATTTAAATGTTTTAGTAGTTTGCTACCAATTCATACTGGCCATAGCATATACTTTATCTTCCCTTCTAGGGCTTGTTTATCAAAGTATGGCTTGTGTATCTCAAAGTAAGTAATGGACTCTCCCTAATTTCTGGTCAGTCACCTTTCCTTTTTGGTGGGATCCGATTTACCAGAGTATCCTTTAGCATACTTACCTGACCACCAGGGATGCTAACCCTGGCTACCTTGAACGAGTTTAGTGCATGATTAAAAAGGGTTATATTATATGCTGAGATAGACAAAGGGGACACTAACAGCTTTATTGAACATTTTAAATCAAGAAAATATTTCCAACTTTACTATTGCAATTTAAACTCCAATCTCTTCACAGGACTCTTCAGTAAACACAGTCTTAAATTTGAAAACAGTCAAATCTACACTTATCAACTTCTGACATGTTTTTCCAAGGACTGGCTACACCTTATCCACAGCTGTCTAACAACGTATTTGAACTGTGTCTGAAAGAACTGGTAATACCCATTCAAGAAGGCTGAGACAGGATGTACCTCAGTCCTTGAGGGCTAGCTGATGTTTCAGAATCTGCAATCAATTTAGGCTTCCACTCTTCGAGGATTGGTTTTGGTTTCCAGGTTGGCTCACCAAGGTAGCCTTCTGAGTCTGGTCAGTCTGATGTGCCTCATGGCAACTATGAAAGGAGCTGCAGAGACTATGCAGCTTGGTGACGGTTAAAAAGGTGCTCTCTGCAGATACAATTGCAGGTGCAAAAAGCAGAGAGCGCTGGGGCTCCCAGTTGCCCCTTTTATTGCTATCTTTGCTCCCTTACAAGACTGTGTTGCTTGTGTCCAATACTAGCATTGGGCAGATACAGAATGATCCAAAGAGGTGACTGCTTTCCATATTTGGAGAATCAGAACATGGTTTTGAACCATCTTCAACTATCAAGTGCTATCCTTATCTCATTATGTCTCTGCCCGTCTGAACTGGGTAACACCAAGTCTACTTGGCATTCTTTTGAAGAAAGTAGGTTTGCTGGAGGTGTAAACAACAGGCCATTCTGAAACAAACATGGCTATTAGCACCTGCCTGGGCAGTTTCAGGAGAAAGTTGATTATTCAAGCCTGGCTGCATGAATACTGTATGTTCGAATTCTGCACATGGAAAAATGCAGAATCTGGCTAGGTTTAAACTAGACTTCCAAATTCTGAATATTTTCCAAGCATGGAGAAAAACATCAATACTTCTGTAACAATTCCAGAGACCAGGTTATCTAACCATAAACTCAGGTTAAAAGAAAACATTTATCCTGTTTCTGAAGCCATGAAAATAACTGAATATGACAAATTATCTTTAATCAGTGGTAATAGAAAACTGGAATGGTTAATGTGATTTCTTCCCTTAAGCACCCCCTGCACAAACATACAGACATTAAGGGTGGTATGGGGGTGAGGAATCATGAAAAAATGGGTAAAAAAAAAAATCAGGCATCATTCTGGACCACAGGATTTGATTTTATTTTCCCAGAAGTTTTCAATTTTCTGTAGTACTTTAGTGTGGCAATAAAAAGCAATGCTGTGAATGCTAAGAATTCAACCCTTCATCTTCACAGGTGTTTTAGTCCTCTTCAGCAGGAAATTTGCAGAAACAAAATGTAAGACGACAGATTATTGTAGACTTTCTAGCACCTTCACACACAATTATGGAAAGATTTCCAGAGGGTTTCTTTGCAAGCTAGTTGGTCCTCCTTTGCATGGGCCACAAATAAAACAAAGACACATATACGGTAGCTCAGTGGTTGACATTGCTGCCTCACCGCACCAAGAACCTGGGTTTGATTCCAGGCTTGGGTAACTGTGCTGTGTGCGCACATTCTCAGTGTCTGTGTAGGTTTCTACTGGGTGCTCCAATTTCCTCCCACAATCCAAAGATATGTACATTAGGTGGATTGGCCAGGGTAAACACATGGTTACTAGGAAAAAATGAGGACTGCAGATGGAGATCAGAGTAGAGAGTGCAGTGCTGGAAAAGTTCTGATAGGCTCCTGACAGGACGTTTGAAAATTGCCACCATCTTTGTACAGCCTCCTTGATTTAAAGGCAGCATCGACGTTCCGGGCATCAGCTTTGCATCAGGAATTACTGAAGGGCTTATGCCCAAAATATTGGTTCACCTGCTCCTTGGATGCTGCCTAACCTGCTGTGCTTTTCCAGCACCACACTCTCAACACTAAATGCATGGTTACGGGAAGAGTGTGGGCATGTAGACCTGGGTGGAATGTTCTTTGGAGAGTTAATGCAGACTTGTGCTGAAGAGCCTGTTTCCACACTAAGGGGACTCTATGAACGTGTGAACACCATGTTCACGTGGTCAGGAGCCTATCAGAACTTTATTAGCAAGCAGAACTCACTGGTTCTGTGGTGTCTATTTCAGGCCTTACTCTTTCAGGAACAAGCAATGAGAGCACAATGTGGTCCAGTGAACAGGATGTTTGAAAATTGCCACCATCTCTTTGTACAGCCTCCTTAATTTAAAGCAGTACTTTTGAGTCCATAAAAACCTTAGAGGTCTGACTGTGCAAAAGTTACTACACAAGACTTCTGGAGTTGGGATAATATATTGCAATGGATAGAGAATTGATTAACAGTCAGATGTATAGCACGAAAACAGACCCTTCAGTCCAATTCGTCCATGCCAACAGATATCCCAACCCAATCTAGTCCCATCTGTCAGCACCTGGCCCATATGCCTCCAAATCCTTCCTATTCAGACTCCTTTTAAATGTTGCAATTGTACTCTCCTCCACCACTTCCTCTGGCAGCCCAGTCTATTTATTCCAATTTTTATAGACACTAATTGGTGCAGTATCTCAAGATCACTACTATATACAATCTACATTGATGCCTGCACTTCAATACTCTGTTTCATTGACTAAGTTTGTCAATGGTATCAAGCAAGATTGGACTGCAAATGGTGAGGAGGGCTGCGAAGACCCTGCATTCTTTTCACTAAACTAGTAATGCAATGACCCAGGTAAATCGGAGTACCTTGGTTTGAAATCCACCATAGATGTTCATTCTTAACTGGGAAAAAACTGCTATCCTTATCTGGTCTTGCCTATATGATCCCAGATCTAGAGCAATACAGAGTTGAAACTGGATGGACGACAGTATCAACTACAGCACTAGAAACAACGGCCTGATGGTCATACTTTTAATTGCACCTTACACACTACATCCCAGACACCAACACCAGAGGTGGTGTCACTGAGGTACTTTAGTCCAGGGAGTAGCCCTCATCTGATTAAATGAGGCAGAGTTAATTACAAAAAATTTAAAAAAGGTGGTGCTGAAGACAAATCAAATAGCTGGAATAACACAGAACAAACAGCAGCTGCTGGAAAAGCCCAGCAGGTCCAGCAGCATTTGTGAAGAAAAGCTAGAGGAAGGGTCAGTGGACCCAAAATGTTAACTGATTTTTCTCCAGATGCTGCCAGACCCACTGAGCATCCCCCCACCCCCAGCCCTTGCTCCAGATTTACACCTGCCATTCTTTTGGTTTTTATTTGACAGGAGTAAAGTGATGGGTATTAGAGTTGCATGTCAAGGGTCTGACCAAAGTAATATGTAATCCAACAGGATTCACTTGTCAAATGAGCTTACAAACAATATAGTTCAGTCCACAACAGTGTCAAGGGAAACAGAATTATCGGTGATTGTCTTCCAATGCTTAAATGAAGAGGCTCACATTACTCCGATCGAGCACTGGAAACACATTCTAATACAGAAGTTTTCTCCCCCCTACATTGAAAGGAATGATTAGATAACTGTTGCAGAGCAAGAAGATCGTAGGCTCAGGTCCCACTTCAGACACCAGAGCACAAAACTCTAGGCCAGACATTGACAACGTTTTAAAAGAAAGCTGAAGAAACTTGTTAAAACATTGCCCAAATTAAAAATTAGTGCCACCATAAAGTTGAAAATTCAGCACTTTTAACCCAAATATGTGGCACTTTCCAAGTATCTACCCTGGAGTGCATAATTGCTCAAATGAAAATACATGACTTGAATGGGTAATAGCAAGAAAAATCAATTAAGAGAAGCCAAACTGAACAAGTGTTTTTAATTTTTAATCTAATTGTTAGTTATTTAAAAATAAACAAAGCAGATTTGGGAGAAATCTTGAGACAGATTCTAATGTTAAAAATAATTTCTGATGTTTTATTTTCACATAATTAAAACACTAATTGGTACAATCATAAAACCTGTTCCTCTAATCATGTTTTGAGGCATTATCTGTAACTATGGTTAGCTATACCACTTTGAACAGGTTTGTGTAGAATGATGCCAAATTAATTTGACATAGATTTACCTTTTATTGCCATATAAACAGAAGATCTACATTTCTTGACTTCATTTTAAGGTTTTAAAAAAACATTACCTCAATCCAAGATTGGGAGCAAATGGGATATTAAAAACTACAAATTGCAGATCTAGGGTAATATATCATCTTTGGAGGGTTGTCTTAAAAATCTAATTAAATGCTCTACTAAGGTTTTGGTTTTTCTGACAGAGCTTTCATAATACCGTATGAAGTGCAGGATTGTTCTTCCTTGCATCCTTGTCAGAGTGTATCCTTCAACCAACAGATGTTTGGTGTATTCCTTGCACCAATGTCACTGTTCTCTTATTAGAAGCCCCAATAATATTAATTGGGGAACTGTAGAGTCATCGCAGGTGAGGGGAGAGGTCAAGAAGGAGAATCCTTATGCTAGCCTCAACCAGTGGTGGAGGGTTGCTTTTCGGACCGGAAGCCTGTCCCACAAAGATCAGTGCTGGATCCACTGCTGTTCATCATTTAGAAAACATGATTTGGATGAGAATAGAGGAAGTATGGTTAGTAAGTTTACAGATAACATCAACATAGGTAGTGTAATGGAGTGTGAGGGTAATTTCAGAGTAGAATAGGACTGTGATCAGATGGGTCAGTGGACCAAGGATTGGCAAATAGAGAGTTCGATTTACATAAATGGGAGGTGCTGTATTTTGTTAAGGCAAACGGTAGGGCCCTGAGGGATGTTGCAGAAGAGAGACAGAGGGTGCAGGTGCACAGCTTCTACAAAGTAGAGACACAGGTAGATAGGGTGACAAAGGCAGTGTTTGGCACACCTTCATTAGTCAGTGCATTGAGTATAGGAGTTGGGATGTCATGTTGTAGCTGTGCAGGTCATTGACAAGGCCACTTTTGGAATATTGCTTACAATTCTGCAGGAAGGATGTTGTTAAACTTGACAGGATTCAGAAAAGATTTACAAGGATGCTGCTGGGATTAGAGAGATTCAATTATAGGAAGAGGCAGAATAGTTGGGGCTTTTCCCCCCGGAGCAGAGACTGAGGGGTGACCTTAGAGGTTTAAAAAATCATGAGGGACATAGACAAGGTGATGGAGTTCAAAACCAGGGGCTTACTTTTAAAGAAAGATTCAAAACAGACCTGAGGAGCAACTTTTTCACATGGTGGCTTGTATATGGATGAACTGCCACAGCAGTGGATGCAGGTACAGTTACAACATTTAAAAGATGTTTGGATAAGTAAATGAATAGGAAAGGTATAGGATCAAATGCAGGGAAATGGGACTAATTTAGTTTGGGAAGCTTGGTTGGCTTGCTGTATGACTCAAAGCAAAACAACAGTAGACAGTAGATGAAACAAGTTAGAGTTTAACTTTTCATTCCAGGATAATCCTAGTGAAGTCAGACATCTTGGCAAATGAGTAGAGCCTGATTATACCTGACATAATTCAACCAAAACCAATGAACAGCTAACCCATTGGTACATTGAAGTATGCACCTCTTGGATTTTGGAATTGAAGAGGGAGCTCTGTCAAAGAGTTTGCAAGGGCTTTAGAGGTCAAACAAAGTGAAGGCAAGAGATTGAACAAATATGTAGCTGCAGAAGTTAGAGACTATTTATTAGAATTCTTTGATATGGCAACAAGCAGCATAAATGGGAAGCAGTGGATGTCATATGTAATGCCTTCTGGAAATGTGCATAAGTTACCACATTAGGCTACTTAAAAACATAAGAGCCCATGGCTGATATATTAGCACGAAGAGAAGACTGGCCAATTATTAGAGGATAGAATTGGGATAAGAAGAGCAGTTTCAGGACAGCACCTTCAGGACAACATTTTGTAATAAGTGGAGTGCCACAGGGATCAATATATAGGCCGCAGTCATTTACAACATATGTAAATAACTTGGATGAAGAAAGTAATAGCCAGGTTTTCGAATGGCAAAAATAGGTGGGAAGAAAAGTGCTAAGGATAACAAAGTCTGCCAATATATACTTTGCAGACTGAATTCAATATGAGAAAATGAAGTTTGGCTCTTTGTAAGTTTACAACTAAAACACTGAACAGTTTTGTTTCCCTTATTTGGCACTGAACTCAGCCAGAGAAGGTTCACTAAGTTGATCCCTGAAATGGAAGGACTGTCTTAGGTGGAGAGTTTGAGCCTGTACTTATTGGGAGTTTAGAAGAATGAGGTGACCTTATTGAAACATATGATTGTTAAGGGCCTTCACAGGGTAGATGTGGAATTTATTTCTTCTGTGTGTCTAGGACCAGAGTACATAATCTCAGAACAAAAAGGGCGAGAGGAGAAGGAATTTCTTCTCAGAGCATAGTTTGGTGGAATTCTTTATCAGAGACCGAATTGTTTGACATATTCATGGCCAAGTTAAACAAATGTTTAAATAGGCAAGGGAATCAAGGTTTAGAGGGTTAAGGCAGCAAAGTAGAATTGAAGATTTGAATCTGCCATGATCTTTTTAAAATGGCGGACAAATGTTTTCAATGTGCTACTTTTCCTAGGCCTTATGGTTTTAAAAATGGAGAACCAAAGGATTGATACTTAGGGGTTTGAAATTCCCATGGTCAGTCAGACAGTCTATTTTTCTTGAGTATTCAGAAGTAATTGGAGTTGGAAGGGATTAGGAAGGTAGAAAAGCAATTGATGAGAAATGGCTTTGTTCAGTCATTGAGAGTGGAATGGAGGGACTACTTGCATGGGTAGTAAGAGAACAAAAGATCGGTTGGGTAGGTGGAGGGTATTACCAAGCAGGAAAGTTTCAGTCAAGGCTGAAGCGATCCAACAGGATCACACTGTCACTTCAAATCACGCACAAAAGGCCACAGATAGCAAGTGGCATTTGGAAATGAATGAAATGCTAGAACACAATGCAGAGGTCTGATTGCTGATCCACCAGTACAGTCCACAGGCACACCAGCAGGTAGAGAGTGTGGGACAGAAAGGAGCTTGGCAAAATGGCCCAAAGCATGGTCTGGGTATTAGAATGCAATTATCCTCACTCAGGAGGAATGTGATTAGAATATACCCCTGGTTTTTAGTCTGGAATATACTGTTACTACTTAGCTTCCTGCTCCAAAACAGATACCACTAAAGTTTCAAAGACCGATCTTTAGCTTCCAACTATTTGGTACAGGTCCTATGTTCACTGAAAGTGGCAGCATAAATGGATCAAGTGATCAAGGCAGCACATAGGATACTTGCCTTCATCAGTCAGGCAAATCATGTTGCAGTTGTATCGGCTACATTTGGAACACTGCATACAATTCAGGTCGCCACACTACCGGAAGGATATGGAGGCTTTGGAGAGAGTTCAGAAAAAGGTTTACAAGGATTTTGCTTTGTTTGGAAACTATAAACCATAATGGAGAGATTGGACGAACTCTGTTTTCACATGAAATTTAGAGGCCAAGGAGCAACCCGAGAGAAGTTTACAAAATCACAAGAGGCATGGACAGTATGGATCATTAGACATTCCCCTCCCATAAATACAAAACTAAATTAGAAGACATTTTAGAGAGAAAAACAATAAAAAAGCAACATAGCCATAAAATGATGAGCAAATGCACACCAGTTAAATGACAGCTAAATGGCAGAAATATCCAATAGTTACTTTGGTTCAGTCCTCAGTGTTACAACTCACTGTGGTAGTGCGCTGGAAATCAAGACCCCATTATTCCTAGAATTGTCACTAATGCGAAAAATTTAGTTAACTTAATCACAATCCCCAAATTTACAACTGATGAACTGAAGTTAAAAGAAAAACTCACTAAATTAGTTAAAGGAAGTAACTGTTTACGATGAAGAAATCTTGAATGGCAATTAGGAAATATGAATTGCCAACCTCTAACTACAGCTCAAACTAATCCTTTTATAATTCCTCCTATTAAACACACATGAATAGGTTTTTTTTTCCTCTGTTTTTCCTAACAGGACAATTTGACAGCACCAGTGTGAATCACAGGATTTGATATTTTGTTCTCTCTCTTCCTTTCAATTTTTACTTCTACATTGACATAAGGTTGTTTATGCACTAATGCTCTACTTATATCATAGAGATGTACAGCATGGAAACAGACCCTTTGGTCCAACCTGTCCATGCCAACCAGATATCCCAACCCAATCTAGTCCCACCTGCCAGCAACCGGTCTATATCCCTCCAAACCCTTCCTATTCGTATATCATCCAAATGCCTCTTAAATGTTGCAATTGAACCAGCCTCCACCACATCCTCTGGCAGCTCATTCCATACACTTACCACCCTCTGCGTGAAAAAGTTGCCCCTTAGGTCTCTTTTATATCTTTCCCCTCTCACCCTAAACCTATGCCCTCTAGTTCTGGACTCCCCAACCCCAGGGAAAAGACCTATTTAACCTATCCATGCCCCTCAATTTTTAAGCTGAAAATGTGTTGCTGGTCAAAGCACAGCAGGCCAGGCAGCATCTCAGGAATAGAGAATTCGACGTTTCGAGCATAAGCCCTTTTTAAACCTACTTCATTCACTAGTGGAGAGTTTATCTTCTCACTGTCTTTAAGTTATTTTACTCTTATAAGAAAGAATTTGTGGTGAAAGGCAAGTAGAAAACAGCTTACTGTTACTGAAGACAGTCTGGTACCTCCACAGGAGAATTTAAATGCTTTCACTTTGCATGCTGCTTGTTCTCTGCTGCACTGGTTTCACCTAGGCAGGAACAAATCAAAATACTGCTCCCTAGTTTAGAACCCATTGGCTCAGTTTTGTCTGATTTTTGCTCTCTATTCCAAGAGAAAAGCAATATTGTATACAACACAAATAAGTGATTTTATGTCTTAAAAACTGCAGCAATCCCTTTGCAGAGTCTCCTTGGTTTAAAGAACACCTTCCTTTTCTGGTTCACAAACAAAAAGGAAAAGAGAAGATGTGGTCTTTACAACAAACTCAGTGGCCATGGTGCTCGATATTTAAAAAAACCAGGGAGAATGGGTGAAAAATGGGATAAAACCTATGATCTAGTACAATTATAACCTTGAAAGCAAAAGTACTAAGAGTGGAAGCATAATAAAAAATAGAAGGATAGACTTGCTCTTTAAAGGCAAGGTGGCTTTGAGCCAATTAATTATTTTTTGTTTTAAGTCCAATCATATAGTAAACTGAAATGCAGTCAATAAGCTTCCACAAAACAAAAGTAGCAATACTCAGATAATAGGCTTGCACTGTGAATATTAATTGAGATATAAATACAAATCTGAACATTAGGGAAATCGGTCCTCTTCAAAGTAGCCCTGTGAGATCTTTCACAGTTGCGTGCTTAGTTAGGCAACCTCTCACCTGAAAGAAGACCTTAGTGTAGCACTGCATCACTACTGTACTCGTGTTTTGAGAAGATTTGTAGCTCAGGTTGAAGTTCTGGATGTAGGTTTGCTTGTGAGCTGGAAGGTTCATTTTCAGACGTTGCATCATTATATTAGATAACATCTTCAGTGAGCCTCTGGATGAAACACTGGTGGTGTAGCCTGTTTTCTATTTATATGTTTGGTTTTCTTGGGTTGGTCATGTCATTTTCTGTGGTGTGAACAATTCCTATGGTGACATCATTTCCCATTTTTCTCAGGGGGCTGTAGATGGGATCAAAGTCAAAGTGTTTGTTGATAGAGTTCCAGTTGGAATGCCATGTTTCTAGGAATTCTTGTGCATGCCTCTGTTTGGCTTATTCTCTGATGGATGTGTTGTCCCAGTCGAAGTGGTGTCCTTCCTCATCCGTATGTAAGGATATGAGTGAGAGTGGGTCATGTCATTTTGTGGCTAGTTTTCTGCCTGTTTGGACAATGTGGTGTCTGTTAGCTCTTGCAAGGCATTTGGTAAATCACTTGACTTGGATTCCATTTACCACCCCCTGAGAAAACAAATGGGAAATGACATCACCACAGGAAATTACATCACCAACCCAAGGAACCCCAAACAAATAGAAAGCAGACTACACCAGAGCTTCATCTAGAAGCTCACTGAAGATGTTACCTAGTATGGTGATGAAGTGTCTGAAAACAAACCCTCCAGCTCAGTGAGTAAATCTGCATTCACTATTGTACTCACTGAGTCAACACAGATTTTTGTTCAAGGCCTGGAGTGGAATTTTAATTCAGAAGGGAGAAAGGAGAGTGCTACCTTAGCAATCGCTGAGAAAAAGGGATTTCAAAACAAAACCAGGGTCATAAGCCAATTAGCCCAGTATTAATGGTGGGAAAGATAAGGTGTCTTTCCTCAAAAGATTTAATAGAAAAATCATTTAGAAAGTGAAAACAAGCAGCACAAATTACAAATACACAGGATCATGGTTAACCAGCTTTGCTGGTTCTAGTAAAAGTGGACGAGAGTAATGCATTTGAAATAACACCTTGATTTTCAAAATAATGCCTTAGATAAAGTACCACACAGTAGACGAATGGTTAAATAAAGTAGTTCCGTTTTTCAAGGTTGAGTTCCTGAGATCACTATTGTTCACATAAACAATATGGAACTGGAAGTACAACTTCAAATTTACTGACAGCATCAAATTGGGAAGTGTGGACACTGGTGACACTTGCATCAAAATATGAAACAAATAACATTTGTAAAATGTAATTGTCTAATTAATTCAATTTTTGTATAAAGGTTACATATCTTGGTAGGTGGTGGTTGTGGTGCTAGGCATCTTAAAAAGTGGATAAATCCCAGGGAGCTGATGAGGGGTACCCTAGAACTTTGTGGGAAGCTAGTGAAGTGATTGCTAGGCCTGTTGCTGAGATATTTAATCAACAGCCAAAGGTGAGCTGCCAGAAGACTGGAGGTTGGCTAACATGGTGCCACTATTTTAAAAAAGGTGGTAAGGAGAAGCCAAGGAACTACAGATCAGTGAGCCTGACATCAGTGGTGGGCAAGTTGGAGGAAATCTTGAGGGAAGAATGCACATGTATTCTGAAAGGCAAGGACTGATTAAGGATAGGTGAAATGAGGACTGCAGATGCTGGAGATCAGAGTTGAAAAAGAGTGTGCTGTAAAAGCAGTGGTCAGGGAGCATCTGGGAAATACGAGAGTCGACGTTTTGAGCATGAGCTCTTCCAGCAGAAATAGTCAACAAGGCTTTGTGTGATGGAAATCGTCTCATGAACTTGACTGAGTTTTCTAAAGTAACAAAGGGAATCGACGAGGGCAAAGTGGGTGTACATACTGTATATGGACTTCAGTAAGACGTTCAACAAGATTTTGCATGATAGACTGGTTAGCAATGTTAAACCATATGGAATAAGGGAGAACTAGCTATTTGGATACACAAGGGTATGTTTCCATGCTGTACAACTTTATCACGCTGACTAAGCACAAGAATGTTAAATACTCCTTGGAAAATAAGAGCTAAAATGAGGTAGAGGTACAAAGGGGGATCCAAGGGCAAATGAAAACCAGAAAGAGAGAGAGGTGAATAAAGCAATTTCAAAGCAAACTAATCACTGGGATTCATCCTTAGCAGAACTGAAAAGTACAAAAGTTATGCTGAGCTTGCAAAGAAAACTTAGTTGGATCACAGTTGCAATACATGAACTGTTTTGGTCTCCACATAAGTCATACTGAATCACTGGAGAAGTTTGAAAACAAAAGGAATCACAAAAACGAAGCAAAAACAGATTATATCAAAAAGGAAAAAACAACCATGTCAGGCCTTTAGTCTCTTAAAGCAGTGAAGGCAGAGGAGCAAATCAATAGAGGTCTTTCAGATTATGAATGGATTTTAAATAGGAATGTCTTTTCAGCATATAACCTGTGGGGAAGATCAGGATTCGGGGCCAAACATTTCAGCATTGTTATTACTGAAGTGAGAAACTTCCTTGCCACGTGTGGTTATAAAATCAAACTCTAATAAAACATAGTATAGTAACATTTATAAGGGATTGTGGATAAACACCAAGGATAAAAGGAATGAAAAGGATAATTGATGAGGAAAATAAAGTAGGGTTTGAACAAGCTCACATGGAGCTTCAACACCAGTACAGACCAGTTAGGCATGCCTCGAAGCACCAAAGTCAGTCAGAATCATACAGCATGGAACAGACCCTTCGGTCCACTCCATGCTGAACAATCTTAAACTAATCAATTATAGGAGGAGTGAAAGTAGACAGATCCCTTGGGCCGGATGGGATTTATCTGAGGATTCTCTGGGAAGCTAGGAAGGAGATGGCAGAGCCTTTGGCTTTGATATTTGAGTTGTCATTGTCTACAGGTTTAGTACCAGAGGATTGGAGGATTGCAAATGTTGTGCCCTTGTTCAAGAAGGGCAGTAGACATGACCCAGGTAATTATAGACCAGTGTGCCTTACTTCTGTTGTAGGAAAGGCTTATTTATAAGAGATAAGATTTATCATCTAGCAAGCAACAATTTGATTGCAGATAGTTAACATGGTTTCGTCAAGGGCAGGTTGTGTCTCACAAACCTCAATGAGTTTTTTGAGAAGGTGACCAAACACGTAAATGAGGGTAGGGCAGTTGACATGGTATACATGGACTTCAGTAAAGCCTTTGATAAGGTTCCACATGGTAAGCTGTTGGAGAAAATGCAGAGGCATGGAATGGAGGGTGATTTAGTAGTTTGCATTAGAAACTGGCTTTCTGAAAGAAGGCAGCATGTGGTTGATGGAAAATATTCAGCCTGGAGTCCGGTTACGAGTGGTGTGCCATAAGGGTGTTTTGGGACCACTGCTGTTTGTCATTTTCATAAATGACTTAGATGCAGGCATAGGTGGATGGATTAGTAAATTTGCAGACAACACTAAAGTCGGTGGAGTAGTGGACAGTTTGGAAGAATGTTACTGGTTGCAGGGGGACTTAGATAAACTGCAGAATTGGGCTGAGATGTGGCAAATGGAGTTCAATGCAGCTAAGTGTGAGGCGATGCACTTTGGGAAGAATCACAGGATGGCAGAGTACTGGGTAAATGGAAAGATTCTTGGTAGTGTGGATGTGCAGAGGGATCTTGGAGTCCATGTACATAGATCCCTGAAAGTCCACACCAAGGTTGACAGTGCTGTTAAGGCATAAGGTGTGTTAGGTTTCATCCATAGCGGGATGGAGTTCCGGAGCCGCAATATCATGCTGCAACTGTACAAAACGCTAGTGCGGCCACACTTGGAATATTGTGCACAGTTCTGGTCATCAAATTTCAGGAAGGATGTGGAAGCATTAGAAAAGGTGCAGAGGAGATTTACCAGGATATTGCCTGGTCTGGAGGGAATGTTTTATGAGGAATGGCTGAGAGATTTGGGTCTGTTCTCATTGGAATGAAGTAGTCTAAGAGGGGATTTGATAGAGACATACAAGATGATCAGAGGATTAAATAGGTAGACAGCGAAAGCCTTTTTCCTAGAATGATGACATCAGCTTGTACGAGGGGGCATAACTACAAATTGAGGGGTAATAGATTTAAGACAGACGTCAGAAGCAGGTTCTTTACGCAGAGAGTTGCAGGGGCATGGAATGCCATACCTACTAATATAGTCAACTCAGCCACATTAGGGAGATTTAAACAATCCTTGGATAAGCACATGGATGATGATGGGATAGTGTAGAGGGAACGAGCTGAGAATAGTTCACAGGTCGGCGCAATATCCAGGGCCTAAGGGCCTGTTCTGCGCTGTATTGTTCTATGTTCTATAATCTAGTCCCTTCTTCCTACTGCTGGCCCATACCCCACTAAACCTTTCCTATTCACGTATCCACCCAAATAACTTTAAGACATTATGATTGTACCCACATATACAACTTTGTCAGGAAGTTAATTCCACACACAAATCACCGTGTGTGTAAAAACTTTGGCCTTGGGTCTTTTTAAATCTCTCTCCTCACCTTAAACCCTTCCCATTTTTAAGAGGGATTTGGGCTAAATGCTGACAAATGGGACGAGATTAGGATATCTGGTCAGCATGGACAAATCAGAGAGTCAGGTCTGTTTCCATGCTGTACATCTATGATTAACTGAATGGAGTAGTTTGCTGGGTAATTTCAGAGGGCAGTTAAGATTCAACCACATCACAGTAAATAACATTTTAGATTTATTCATGCCCAGATATTTAATATCAGAGGAATGCTTCTTACTGCTACTTACCCAAAAACAAAAAATTACAGAAAAGCACCTGACAGTTCAACAATGGAAATTTCCATCTTCCACACTAACTACCCCATCAACTTAACACTGCCTGTTGCACACAAATCAACATATGCCCACACAATACACTGAACAAAAAAAAAGTTCTCCAAAAAATTAACTAGGGCTGATTTCAAATACAAACCACGACGCTATTACAATGTAATTTGTAAAAACTTGTTTTTACTAACAAAGGACTAGTTAGTTTTAATACCTTTTCTCCTGTCCCACCTCATGCTATATAAAGTCACCATAATTACACACAGGCAAGAATAGTTAGCTGCAAACTATTCAATGAAACTTAGGAATGCATAACAGATTATTGCTATTATAGATTTGCTAACTGCTGATACCAGAATGTCATTAACACACATCTTAAAACAGATAAATAAGCACACCTTAAAAATGGCATGGGAAATCTGACTTTGTATATTTATTCTTACGATGTCTTGCAAGGTGAGACATGGCCCATTCTTGGGTAGGTGGTCAGCAAGTGAAGTCTGAAAGGTGAGGATTTCATACCAAGGAATGGATGGGTACATTTAGTTCAGCTACACCAGAATACAGGCAGCCACAAGGCAAACAATTAAATACATATTTAACCACTGGATTAATGGATCTCAAGGAGGATACTGCACTTCTCTTAACTCTAACACTACTTTGACAGTCTGGATAGAGAGAGGAGTACCAAGAAATATAGGTAGGATTTAATGGAACTTTGGACAGAAAATAATCTGAGATTTGTGAACTCAAAAGAAAACTGCAGTAATCAGACATTTGAAGAACATCGCTAAGAAAAAAAGAAACCAGTCATGCGTACGGAAAATTGTGGCCTACCCCAGCTAACATTACATTATCAATCTTTATGTATAATTTGATACCATTCAACTGGAATTTTTTTGTAAAAGTGAAAAACTGATTAACTTGCATTAGGCCTGCATTTGCTACGATTGCAGCTGCCTGTGACAATGCCAGAGATGCCGCATGGTGTTGCTTATATTAAAATTTAGGACTATCCACAACATTGAACAATTCAAACCCATTTTAAACAATTGCAGAACCAATAAAACATGCTCTTTTCCAAACATTTCTGTTAAACATTGCAAGATCTACTGTGTCAGCCCAATGATAGTTCTGGATTGTACTTTTCATAGAGACAAGTGGAGCAGTGAAGGGTAGGGCTGAAAGCACAATAATGATGTCAGCAGTACAGCACTTATGCCTTTCAGTGGAGTGGTGGTAACTGCCTGTTCTAGGTGCATAACGACATTAGTGTCACTGATCTCCTGCATCAGTGTAGTGGAGGAAATACATCATTACTGCACCTTTCACAATTGCAAATTATCCTATAGCACTTTGCACTCAATGTCTGAAGTTGCAACACAGGAAGTAAGGCAGCCAACTTCCACATAGCCAGTTCATACAAAATGGTTGTGATAAAGGCTACATAATTGAGGAAGAATCAATATTGGCCCGCACATGAGAAATGACACCCTTCTACTCTTTAAAATATTGTTATAGAATATTTTATGTTCATCTTAAAGGGTAAAAGCATTGCCCTACAACACCTCATCCAGGTTGTGGATGACTGTGCAACACTCCTTGAACGCACTGGAGTGCTGACTTAAGTTTTTATACTAGAGTGCCCAATAACGAGCCTTACCTTTACAAGTAGGAAGACTTGATAATCATTATAAATCCGTGGCAATGTCAAATGCAATGAAAAGAGGGGCTGTATACCAATAGCAAGACTATGGAAAAACTGAAGAACAGTTTCTTTAAAAAACAATGAAATTAGCATAATATTGCTCATGGAAAACTGGTTGATGCACTTGGAGGATTAAGGGATTTAATGTGGAATCAGTATAGTGTACATATGGATTAGAGGAAACGGTTACAAAAGATAACAACGTATAACAAATAAATTAGAAAAAAAGAGACATCAAAACGGAAGCAGATGAGATTATATTCAGTATCGTCAGGTTTCTCAAAGATTGAAAATCTTTGACATTTTCCACACATCTCAAGAACCATGTATGTGCCATCATTAAACCTATTAGAGACAGATGAAAAAGTTATTCAATGAGTGGAATTAACTAAAATAGGGATAATGGAGGGTAGATGAAGCAAAGGTGGAAGATCAGTCATGATCTTACTGTATATGGTGGAGCAAGATTCAAGGCATAATGGCTCCTCCAGCTTTTTTGGTTAGCTATTTATTTCTCCAGATTTACAAAAGAAAGTAAAGTATAATATAAATTAATGCAAAATTATACAATTAGCCAAAAATATCACATTTGAATGATGAAAACTCTTCCTCAAAAAAATTCAAGGTTTCTAACCCAACTCAACACTAATTTTATTCAAATAGGTCTACATATAAAAAGGAGATAATGTGAATACTCTGTTTTAGTGATGCTGATTGTGATATTAAACTTGCCCGGGAAATAGGGAAAACTCAACCCTTCTTTCAGCCCTGTCATGGAATCTAGTATGTCCACCTGAAATACAAAGGGACTTTGTTCATCACTTAGATCTTCCTCATGCATAATTATCTTGCAAGATTTACTGCACAAACATTCATGAACTATTTAAATACATTTATTTCACACGAAACTACCTGACTCCAATTTTGTTAAAAATTCTAATTCGTATAATTGCAATTTTCCTTCCAAAGTACCAAACATTAGGAATTTGGTGCAAGAAAATGCTTTGTATCATTTTAAATAATGCTAACTGGACAGATTATAATGAGATTATTTGTCACCTCAACAAGGCCGAAAAGGGAAACCTGAATCGCTAAATTAAAATGTGACTTCAAGATATCCCAAGGAAGAAGAACTTTTGAATTTGCTACCTGGAGAGAAGAGCTCCACAATCACATCAACACCATCCTGCACAAAGAACCCACAAAGTGACCCAACAATCAAATAAAATACCTCAGTGATCTTGGTTGAAGGAACAACTCCACTACTTCAAAATGGGGTAATGAGATCTTTAACATCCATGGACTTTTTTTTAAGAAACGAGAAAAATGTCAACCCTTTCCACAATCATGTCTGTTGATAATAAAAATCGCTTATATAAAAATTTAGCATATTGCTGTTTCTTGCATCCCAAAATGTATCTACTTTGCTCTTAACCCACTAGAGGGATTTAAATACAATCTCCCAACGAAGGGACCCAGAACTTTCTCAATCTGTCGATCTCCTACATAATAGATGTAAAATACATCTTATTATGCAAAAACCGATACAACTGAAACAGTGGACTGAAGTACTTACATCAATGTTATCCAGTTTTGATGTTGGTCAATTGCAAAAGCAAGAAGCAATAACAAAATATCGTTTGTACCATCAGATTCTGGTAACAGTTAGAACATAGAAAAATACAGCGCAGTACAGGCCCTTCGCCCCTCGATGTTGCGCCGACCGAAGCCTACCTAACCTACACTAGCCCAATAACCTCCATATGCTTATCCAATGCCTGCTTAAATGACCATAAAGAGGGAGAGTCCACCACTGCTACTGGCAAGTTGTCGACTGAAAAAACAGGTAAAGTAGAAAAAAGATGTTTAAAAACAGGCATTTGTACAGTGCGAATTTTCAATTCTTGATATAAATAAATCCAGATATAGATGTATTGAAAACATGCCCCCACCCCCCCCAACCTTCTTGCCAATTGTATGTGGTCAATTAGAGACAACTTCACCAATTATAACAGAGGCCATATGCCACAGTATAAAATGACATACTTGCTGCATGTTTGAAGATCCAGTGTTCTTCAATAGGCCAGGATATTGGCCTATTTCTCTATTCCCCAAAGAACGTAGTGTGTAACCACTAAAGTAATAAAAGAAATGCAGACACAAAGCTTCAAAATGAAAAAGAACATGCTCTTGCAGCTCATTGAATGTTCAACAAGTCAAGATTTGTTTGCTGGCCTACAAAGAGTTGCTAAATTAGCAGTAAAACAATAACTTCTTTACTGCTCTTCAACATATTACCAGCTTATCAGCAAAATGTTTGGGTCAAGAAGAATCTAACTAAACTCAAAACATTAACTCTCTCTCCACAGATGCATCCAGATCTGCTCAAATTCACCAGCATTGTATCTGGTTCAGATTTTCATCATCCATGGTATTTTGATGTTTAAGGGTCTGCTGAGGAATCAGTTGAGTTGGTGCAGGAGAGGAAAATCTATCAAACAAGGATTAAATCTCAAGGAAGAGGAGTTTGGAGGGGGCCTGGAACAAGAAGCACCTTGCACTTTACTGAATGATTATAGATACAGCATAGAAATAGGATGAATGAGAAGACATGATATACACAGGGGTAATTTAAGAAAGAAAGATGACTGCAGGTGAAAAGGTTTTTCACCAGGAGTTGAGGAAATCCATTCAGTCATACAATGAATGACAGCATGGAAACTGTCCAACTGGTCTGCGCTGACCATAGCCCCAAACTAAATCAATCCCTGCCTTTGGCCCATATCCCTTGAAACTTTTCATATTCATGTACTTATCCAAATGTCTTAAATGTTGCAATTGCACCTGCATTGACCACTTACTCCAGCAGTTCATTCCACACATGAAGCCCTAAAATAAAAAAAATTACCTATCTGGTCCTTTTTAAATCTGTCTTGTCAAAATATACCTCCTAGATTTGAAGTCACCCAGTTCAGGGCAAAAAAAAATCATTTGCCATTCAACTCATCTATACCCTTCATGATTTTGTAAACCTCAATAAGGTCACCCAACCTCCGACATTTCAGTGAAAACAGTCCTAGCCTATTTTTAGAACTTAAACCTTCCATTCTCAGTAACATTCTGGTCAATCATTTCTGAACAGACTCCAGTTTAATAATATCCTTTATGAAAACAGATCATAAGAAATAATGGGGCAACATGCAATAACAAAAAGACTTGTATCATTCTTCCTTTTCAGAGTTATCTTAGGGTGGAGGTAGCATTCGGCCAAGGAGGGAGTTATTTACCATGAAGTCAGATCAACTGGAAAAATGCTTTAACACTCAAATTTGTGTAGCTGTTGTAAAGTTCCCACGTGAAGACAATAATGAAAATTATTCAGAACACTCAGGATAAAACATTGAACAAATTCAGCAAAAGCAGGAAAGAATGTAAGAAAATAATTCAGTAAAAGGAAGAGACCTCATAACAAATGACTCAGATAAAATTACAAGTTTGACCACAAGCAGCGAATAATCTGAAGAAAAAAGGCAGCCCAACAGTCAGGGCTGAAGCGGAAATGAAAACACGCTTTGTAATGTTCAAAGAACTTAGTACTGCCAAAAACTGGTTTTGTATTAAGGTCAGAGAATTGGTGGGCATGAGAACAATTGAAAGATTCAGACGCCTTAGCGCTACATTTTAAATAAGAAGTGCAAGTCTTTACAAATAGACGTGAAAACTGACACCACATTTTCTGCTGCTTCAACTAGGATCAGGAAAGTTACGGATTCACTTACAGATGCAAAACAAAGATTTATTCCTCGGTACAATAATTCTAAGAGCAACCTTAAGTTGATTTACTTCTAGTTATTTTTCTCTAACGTGAGCTTCAACTACAAGTGGTGTTTTATATTGCACTGGAACGACAAGCTTCGTGTGGCCAGCACAGTACAGTTATAACAACTCTGGACTCTTGACAGGACAAAACCCCTCGTGCACGCCGTGTGCACACTATTTACAGCCGCAGCTGTTTCCGGGAACGTAACAGCCCCATGACGCACTAACAGCTAAAGACGCCATTGAATCGAACCAACTCCCCAATGACGAGAACAGAAATAGCCTTCATTTGACCTTTTATTCTTACTTTCACAAACATTTTTACACTCTATAACATTCCTAAAACTTACATTAGACAGTAATCTAAAAGCTCCGATGAAAAAACGATGGAAAACCCGCCGAACACCAGCTGAAACCAAAGAATTTCCTGGCCCACCTCAACCTCCTCGCGGTCGCTGCTTCTGCTGCCGCTTCAACAGGACCTCAAACAGCAAAAATCGCCACCAAGATGGCGCCGGAGCACATCTCCCCGTTGCGCCTGCGCACAGCTCAAACGCTATCCCGGGCTACAGAGCGTGCGCAGAAGGTGGGGGATGCGCTGCACCCTGGGCCTCAGCGGCCGCCTGGACCCGTTTCCATGTGACCGTACAGCCAATCGCTGAGTGGTGCGGCCGTCTTGCTCAACATTCAGCCAATCGGAGTTCGAGAAGGGCAGGTTCGCTCAACAGCTTGTTATTTCGGTTTTCGCTGGGACCCGGGGAAGTGGACGTTAGCGGTGGACGTGTGTGAGTATGCGGTTCTTCCAGCAGCCTAGCTAACCCTTTCACTTCTGTAGGCTCAGTGCAAAAAAAAAATCAGCTTGCCTTTAAATAGCGTCGTGGGCGGAGGTGGCTGGTTTTCGGTTATGAAGCTGAGGTGAATCCGCCGGAGCCCTTTCCCCCTCTTCTCTCGGTTTAAAGTGAACGTAGGTGGGCATTGAATGGCAGTCAGCTCCGACTTCTACACTACCCGCCTGTTCATGCATTTTGCTGCTCCCCTTGGACCGGTAGTTCAATTGAGAACCAAGGTTTTCAATCTGTTGGGACAGTGCGAAGGTGACTTGTATGTTTACGGTGGTTTCCTGCTTTTTTTATTCATGTGCAAGAGCCTCGATCGTCGCGATTTTTGTTAAAGCGCCTTAGATGCGAGGGGGGACGGGCTTAAAAGGCGGTCCGAGGTAGTCCTCTTTTTAACTTCGCCACTGTTTCCCATCGACCTGTTTTAAACTACTGGCCTCACTTGCTTCTCTACAGAGAGTGCGTTTCTAAATTCGTATCGAACTGCAAAGAAAAAGTGGTGGTAAACGAGGGATTTCTACTCGTAGGGAGGGTGTTGGAGGGGGAGGGTGCATTTGGCTGTCGATCTATGAGCGGAGAAGGCGACTGATTTGCCGGGACACCTCCATAATTGTACTACAGGATCTGAGCTTGTTGAACTGACATGGTGCAGAAAGCGAGAGAGCAATGGCGACGTGACACAGGATGGAGGAGCAAGCGGGAAGGGGCAGTTAAATTGTCCTAAACAAACCACATTGCATTTCAAATGTATCTTCATTGATCTCGCAATAATTTATTTATTATTTTGTTTAAAAATTTCATAGATGTGAACTTCGTAGCTTCTCCTGTACAGAGTAAGTAGAGTAGAACGAAGGGAAAACATGTTATTTACGTCTGAGTACATTGAGAGCTGGTTTCTTGGTGTGTTACATGGTCCTTGTAGATTGCAGTTTAATTTCAACGAGCCTGCTTTGATTACATCTTTTGCTTAACTGCAGTGATTACAACTTCGAGCTGGAAGCATTCACGTAAATAGGACACTCGAAAATGAAGGTAAGTTGTCCGTATTGACTCCATTACTTCTGAACAACGTTTCTGTCCCCTTCACTTCAGCTCTGATGAAGAGTCATCTAGACTCGAAATGTTAGCATGCTCTCTCTCCATGGATGCTGCCTGACCCACTATGATCTCCAGCATTTGATGTTTTCAGATTCTGTTTTGATAAGTTAGGTTATCCACTTTTGTCCACAGTTGTAATGCTTGACCATCTCAGACCGATTATTCTTTTTAATTTGTTAGTTGAGTAGGCCTCGTAGTAAAAATGCATCCAATTCTGCACTATTGTAATTAATATATAAAACCATATGATTTGCCTGACCAATAACTGATCTTTTGAAGTATGGGCTAATGGATGAAACTTATGAAAATATTTCAGAAGTAAAATAACGATCTACTCAAATTATATGTAGAGTGAAAGCAGTTAATCCAAGAAATAACACAACAGTGATTTTACGATGAAACCCCTGAAACTTTGTTTGAGATTGGTACATTTCCGCACAACTGCTTGTGCTGAACTTTACCTCTATTCCCCTCAAATCTGTCAATTACAAATATGTAAATGTTTGGCGAGTGTTGTTACAATTGGTGACTGCAAAAATTCATTCTAATTTTTTTCAATTATCATTTGCCTTTTGGACTGCATTTTTAAAAATTGTTTCCAGATGTAGTGACATTCACAAACTGATCTGTTTTGCTTTGTTTATTTCGGTGTAATATTGCAGGTATAATAGCACTCAGCAAACTTTGATCCCTTTCAGTTTATTACAAAAAGTCATAGAATTATACGTCACAGAGACAGACCCTTGGTCCAACTCGTCTATGCCAGCCACATATCCTGAACTGATCTAGTCCCATTGGCTGTCGTTTGGCCCATATCCCCCTCAAGCCTTCCTGTTCACACATCCATGAGATGCCTTTTAAATGTTGTAATTTACCTGCCTTCACCACCTCCTCTGGCAGCTTCCTCCATACATACATCGCTATCTGTGTTAAAACGTTGCCGCTCAGGTCCCTTATAAATCCTTCTTCTGGATTAGTGGTGCTGGAAAAGCACAGCAGTTCAGGCAGCATCCGAGGAGCAGTAAAATCGATGTTTCGGGCAAAAGCCCTTCACCTCGGATGCTGCCTGAACTGTGCTTTTTCAGCACCACTAATCCAGAATCTGGTTTCCAGCATCTGCAGTCATTGTTTTTACCTTATAAATCCTTCCCCTCACCTTAAAACTGTGCACTCTAGTTTTCACCTACCCTGGGAAAAAGATCTTAGCTTGTCAGTCCTCATGATTTTAAAGACCTTCATAAGGTCACCCTGAGCCTCTGTGCTCTGGATTTGGGGGGCGGAATCCCCAGCCTATTCAGCCTTTGCCTATGACTCAACCCCCCGTTCCGGAATATCCTTGTAAACCCTTTCTTATGTTTAACAACATTTTTTTTATAGCAGGAAGACAAGAATTGAAAGCGATAGTCTAGAAGTGGCTTCGCTAATGTCCCGTACAGCTGCAACATGACCTCCCAACTCCTGTACTCAATACGCTGACCAATGAAGGTGTGTGTCAGGCGCTGCCTTCACTCCCCTGTCTACCTGTGACTCCACTTTCAAGGGCCTATGCACCTGTATGCTTAGGTCTCTTTATTCAGCAACTCTCCCCAGGGCCCTTCCATTAAGTGTATAAGTCTGGCCCAGGTTTGCCTCATCGAAATGCAACATCTCACATTTGTTTAAATTAGACTTAGCATCTGCCAGTTCTCAGTCCATTGGCCCACCTGATCAAGATCTTGTATCATGAGATAACCTTCTTCATTGTTTACTACTTTACCAAATTTTGTCATCTTCAAACTTACTAACTGTTCCTCCTAAATTCATATGCAAATCATTTTATATAAATGACGAAAAGGAGTGGAACCAGAATGACCTTTGGAGCACACTGCTAGTCACAGGGCTCCAGTCTGAAAAACAAACCTTTATCTCCACCCTCTGTCTCTTGCCTTCAAGCCAATTTTGTGTCCAGTTGGCTAGCTCCTTCTGGATTTCATGTTGTCTAACCTTGCTAATCAGTGTACCATGATGAAGTCTGTATAAACAACATTGACCTTCATCAATCTTCTATTGTCATTTCTTCAAAATCTCAATCAAGTTAGTGAGACACAATTTCCCACAAAGCCATGTTAACTGTTCCTAATCAGTCCTTGCCTTTCCAAATGCATGCAAGTCCTGTCCTTCAGCATCCCTTCCAACAATTTACCCACCACTGACATAGGCTCACCAGTCTACAGTTCTCTAGGTTTTCTTTAACACCTTTCTAACATATTGGCACCATATTAGCCAGCCTTCCAGCGCCTCACCCTTGGATGTTAATTATTATAGATATCTCAGCAAATGGCCCTGCAATCGTTTCCCAAGCTTCCCACAAAGGTTTGGGATATGCCTGATCAGCTCCTGGGAATTTATCTTTGAGTTATAAGATCTCCAGAGTCTCCTCTTCTGCAAAATGCACACTTTTCAAGATATTACTATTGATTTCTCCAAGTTCCCTATCTTCCATGCCCTTCTCCATAGTAAATACTGACACTTGTAGGTCATAAAATAAATGCCAAATATGTTTGAACAAATGTCGATAAACTGGTACATTGATCTTTTTAAGTGTATAATAACTTTGCAGCTTAGGCACTTCTTCTGAAAAATATCTGGGTTTTTATATGGGCATGCTTGATTATTTTACATTGCTGAAAAACTTGAATTTAGATAGCTACAACCTCAGGATGTTTGTTGGCCGTTCATGAAAAGATTTGAAGTATAGTCATTGTTATCATGAAAGCAAACATGACAGTCACTTAGCTGAACAGCAAGTTTCCTGCATAGAGCATTGAGATAACTAAGCAGATAATGTTTTGCTGGTGTAGAAATTAGTCCAAGCATTTGGGGGTTGGTTCTGCTTTTCTTTTCAATTCTCCATGAGGATAGATAGAGCCTCAGTTTAACATTTTACCCAGAAGTGCAGCACACTATCAGTAGAACATTTAAAAGAGGAAAATATTTGTTGTATTGAACAACAAGTGAAAAGTTAAATGGTAAAATGTGATAAGTTAGACAAGTAATATTTCAAATGACAAGTCTAAGCTACAGTATTTAATGGGTAAGTATTTACTTTTAACTGTAGATATTTCAGCAACCACTGGAGCAAGTAGACGCTGTTGTAACTACCAAGACTTCAAGATGGCATTGCTACCAAATTTCACAGGTGATTTCTCTCTCACCTATCTCAAGTCCCTTTGAAAATTATGCTGGAATTTCTTGTGTCAGGTCATCTTATTTGAGTGTTATTCAATAATACAGTATATTCATTTTGAAACCCTGTGATATTTACTTTATTCCAGCTGGTGTGTAACTGTAGACTTTTTATGGTAAAAGGAATCACTATTATCAGGAGTAGATTATGAATTCACAAGAGTCAACTGTTCTTTGAAACTTAGATATTTTATTTTGCTTTGAGGAAGTGTCAAGTATTAATGACAGTTGTTCACTTCGCTCTTTGATAATCAGCATATCTTTTTACATAGATGCTAACTTTTGTCTTAATGTAAATAGTTTAATTACAAGTGCAGTTAATATTAAAATTTGTTTCTGGAAATGCTTGGATCAAAGTTGTTCCTGGGTTAAGGTTATATACTTGTTTTGGAGTCATTTACAACTGTGTCGTTTTAAAATACAACTTTGGTCAGTACTCACAGGAAGAATGCACAGAAATCAACATGCCGTACATATGCACAAAGGTGTTTGTATGAGCACCACCATCTCATTTCAGAGATTCAAACTTCGTAAGCAAGTTTTTCTCATTAACCATTTGATCTCCCTTGATAATGACTCAAATGACAACTCTTAGTGTTTAGTTTCAAAAAGGTGATGGCATGTTTGTTAGTGGAGATAATAATATAGTAAATGTATTAATGGAATAGTTATCTAGTGGCCTGGTATCAGACATGGTGACATGAAACTGCAGGATTATCTTTAAAAACATTCTGTGAACTTGCTCTTATTTTAATCATTATGGCCAATATGTAGACTCCAGAATTTCAGCAACAAAATGAAACAATTAAATTCCTTCTGGAATGGCCTATCATGCCACTCAATCGTGAAGAAGATGGTTCTTCACCCTGAGCGCAATTAAGGATGGCCAATACATATTGGCAAGGCCAACATTCTGAAAATTAGTAAATAAGGTGGATTTATGTTCTTGCACAAGGTTCTACAAATATAGTGAGGCATTTACAGTTTAATTGAACTCTTTTGGAATATATGATGTAACAGTGCATATTTCTGAAACAATCGGATGTTCGATTAGCCCTTGGAACAGTACAGAACAGTAACTGTTAGTGACTGAAAATTGTTTGAACACCAACAAATTTACCATGTTAAAATTATGAGGAAAGTTTGAAAGAAAACTTAAAATGAATAATAATACAAACTTTAAAACCACAAATGTAATATTGAAAATATCTTGGAATTGAGGATAGGTAGATTTTTTATTAAGTGCATGCAAATACTGTAGGAATCGCAAACATTAATAAATCTAATTATTAGTTGAAGTATCAATCTCTCTATAACAAAGTACAGTTTCATGAATTAGTCAGAAAATAAATGGCTATCGAATAACAGTAGAAGTAAACTTTTTTTATCTTAATAATTGTTGTTACCGTGCTTGCTCGAGCTAAAAGCATGCAGCCTTTAAGTTTTATTTGAGTTTTTATTTTCTTTAAAATTGAAATTTTGGGTGCAAATATGATTTTCACACTGCCTGTGGACAATAAATTTATGTTAAAATTATTCTGGTGTAAGCTTTGCTGCTGTTTAGTCAAACCAGATTGATTGTTTTTAATGACAGATAAAAGAGATTTATTTTCATTTCATAATTAGAAAAGTGACAGTGACAGTTACGTTCGATTAAAACCAACTCATTTTGACCAAAGACGATTGCATTATTGTGATCAACTTTGGATTCCTTTGAATTTCCTTTGGCTTTTTGAAACTGGCACTGAAAGGTGCTTTCTGAAGTCAGCTTTTGTTAATTTCTTCTTCTGGCTGGCTTTTATTTAGGTTTCTTTGTAAACTACACATCAAATAAGACAGCTAGTAATTTGTTTCCAAGCCTCCACAAGTGCAGATTTGAACTAATACAAGGGCATGTCAAAAGGCATGATGGGAGTTCACTCATCAACATTTTTATCTTTCCAAAAGGTTTTGTCTCTGGTCAGCAATTTTCCTGGAAATAGAAAATTTGCAGAGATAAGTGAGTGCTCTGTATTTCCATGTCACTGTCATTCATTGAGCTAGGAAACTAAGCAGCCTTTGTTTTTTTCAGAAGAAGTGAAACTACGTTATTACTGAAGGTGAAATCCTTTCTGGCATGGTTGCATGGACTAGTGTGGGGACATATGAATTAGGAGCAAAAGTCAACCATTCAACTCTTAATGCCTGCTCCACCGTTCAAAAAGTTATTAACATGTTTGCATTCTGAATTCCACATTACTATTTACTCTGATAACTTCTGATTTCCTTGCCTAGTAAAATTATGTCGACCATAACCGTAAACTATTTACTACTTCCACTTCCTTCTGAGACAGAGTGTTTCAAAGATGCATCATACATGTCTTTTCAACTTCCACTTTGTCCAGATAATTCAGGAAATTAACATTCAATCTAATCACCCCTTATTCTTCAGAATTCTGGCAAAAACATGCCCAGCCTGTCCAGTCTTTCCTGGTAAGGCAACACTCTCCTTTTCAGATATCAATCCAGTAAATCTCCTCTGAATGACCTTCAATTTCATTATATCCTTCTTTAAGTTAGGTGACCAAGATTGTTTCCAGTATTCAAGATGTGCTGTTACCAATGCCATGTATAATTGAAGCATGACACATTCCTTTTATGTTCAATTCCTCTTGTAATAAAGATAGTATCCCAATGGACCTCCTGATTATGTGCTGTAACAGTGTAGTAACGTTTTGTGACTTGTGCACCTTGGAAGTCTGCAGTCATTCTCCACTATAACTCTACTCTGCTTTTTTAATTCTTCCTGCCAAAGTGAACAACTTCACATGTTCCCACAGAATACGCCATTTGCTAGATTTTTGACCATTCACTTATCAATCTCACTATCTGCATCCTTGTTAAGTTGTGAAAATGACATAACCTTCCTACTTATCTTTGTGTCATCTAAATTTAGCCACTCCTCTTATGCCTTCGTCCTGCCAATCATACAAAAGACCCAAATATTGTTTTTCTGCCAATCTTCTATACGTGCCAGTATGGCACCTCAATAGCATGAGCTCCCACTTTGTATGAAATGACATGTTGTATGGAATCTTGTAAAATGCCACCTTATTGCTCTGAGATTTACATTGAACCTGTTTGACAAAATACTTTGCTCACGGAGTGAAGGAAAATGGTATATGAATTTACAACTTAACGAGCTATAACTTTATTTTACAATGCTCGATTATGTATAATGCCAAAATTATAATTGACTGAATAAAAATGATAATGCGGCAATTTTAACTGCAGAGTCAAATCAAAATTTTCTTCACTTCAAACAAATGTGCACAAAAGGATCTACTAAGTGTGCTGTTATACATGCAGTTTTAATGATGCTCAAACATGTGAAATGCAAATAATCTTGTTAACAAATATACATACGGTAAATCAGAACAGCCTACATTTTTGGAAAGTGACCACCAGGACAAGTTACTGTCACTAGGGTTTGTATCTTTGGATAAGCCATGCTCTCCATGGGGCAACAGATTTGCCATTCCGTTGAATTTTGTAGCGTTATCATTTTTTCTGAGGGCCAAATTAAGGAAAAATTATTTGTAATGAGCGGTTAAGATCATAAGCTTAACCCTGAAACCATGCAACTACATTTCATTATATGTGAATGTTGTCTGTTGTTGGCTTACCATATCTTGATATGCACATTTTAACTCCCGAAGACACTGGTTAAGATGATAGAACATGGAACATAGAACAGTACAGCATAGAACACGCCCTTCAGCCCACGATGTTGTGCCGACCACTGATCCTCATGTATGCACCCTCAAATTTCTGTGACCATATGCATGTCCAGGAGTCTCTTAAATGTCCCCAGTGACCCTGCCTCCACAACTGCTACTGGCAACGCATTCCATGTTCTCTCAACTCTGTGCAAAGAACCCGCCTCTGACATCCCCTCTATACGTTGCTCCAACCAGCTTAAAACTATGACCCCTCGTGTTGGTCATTTCTGCCCTAGGAAATAGTCTCTGGCTATCGACTCTATCGATGCCTCTCATTACCTTGTGTACCTCAATTAGGTCTCCTCTTCTCCTTTTCTCCAGTGAAAATACTCCTAGCTCAGTCAACCTCTCCTCATAAGGTAAGCCCTCTAGTCCAGGCAGCATCCTGGTAAACCTCTTCTGGACCCCCTCCAAAGCACCCACATCTTTCTTATAATAGGGCGACCAGAACTGGACGCAATATTCCAAGTGCAGTCTAACCAAAGTTTTACAGAGCTGCAGCAAGATATCACGACTCTTAAACTCAATCCCCCTGTTAATGAAAGCCAAAACACCTTATGCTTTCTTAACAACCCTGTCCACTGGGTGGCCATTTTAAGGGATCTATGGATCTGCACACCAAGATCCCTCTGTTCCTCCACACTGCTAAGAATCCTATCCTTAATCCTGTACTCAACTTTCAAATTCGACCTTCCAAAATGCATCACCTCGCATTTATCCAAGTTGAACTCCATCTGCCACCTCTCAGCCCATCTCTGCATTCTGTCAATGTCCCGCTGCAGCCTACAACAGCCCTCTATACTGTCAACGACACCTCCAACCTTTGTGTCGTCTGCAAACTTGTCGACTCATTCTCAAATCCCCTCATCCAAGTCATTAATAAAAATTACAAATAATAGAGGCCCAAGGACAGAGCCCTGTGGAACACCATTCACCACAGACTTCCAGGCAGAATATTTTCCTTCTACTACCACTCGCTGTTTTCTGTTGGCCAGCCAATTCTGTATCCAGACAGCTATGTTCCCCTGAATCCCATTTCTCCTGACCTTCTGAATGAGCCTACCATGGGGAACCTTATCAAATGCCTTGCCGAAGTCCATATACACCACATCCACAGCTCGACTCTCATCAACATTTCTAGTCACATCCTCAAAGAACTCGATAAGGTTATATATTATCGAATTGAAAGTTTAATATTTTTAATCAAACTTGAAAAGTTTGTTTTGAAAATCTTGCCAAAATATATCTAAACTTTTGGTCACTGTTTTGTATTTGGATCCTTAAAGTGGCGCAGTGGTCATGTCTCTACCCCTTGACTGAGAGATTCAAGTTTAAGTCTCGCCTCCTCTGTAAGTGTGTAAATACATCTCTGAACAAATTGATTAGAAAAATAGGTAAAGATTAGAAAAGTAGCTAAAATAGTTGAGGATTTTTCAGGTACAGCACACCTTTTCATTTCAGTGCAGATAATAAAATTGTACTGCGATTATTTTCAAGTTGTAACTTTCAGGTTACAGTCTGAAATAATTATTTAAATGTTTGTTCAGCTCACAAATTGACAGCTTAAGTTCAGTTTTGATGTCCTGCTGTTACAGTTAAAGTCACCAACTACAGGCAACTATGGTTCATTGCGTAAATAAAACGAAAGGGAAAAAACAGTTTGCTGGAGGTAACAGGTTGAACTATGTGTAATTGGGATATATTAATAAATGTCTGGCAAAGTTGAACCGTTAATTTGCCTTTCTGCCATTAAAGTATTTGATGACAGTTGCAAATTCAAATCCGATCTGAGCTTGAGTTTGGAGCTCCTGTTGTAAGCTGTAAATTTTATTTTATTGCCTCCCTCTTCACATTTTTTTCTTCCCCACCAAAAGTCTCCTTAAACCTCTTCCATGTGCATTTCCAACTATAACAACAAACCTAAATTATATTTAACACAATGAAATGTTCCAAAGCACTTCCAAGAGACATTAGGAAACCAAGTTTGATGCTGAGCCACGAAAAGAAATGGTAGGGCATATGAAATGAAACGTGATCAAGCAGCTAAGTTTGTTTTTTTAAAAGGAGGATCTTAAAGTCAGAGATATTTACAGAATAATTCTAAGCTTGGGCCCAGGCAACTCTATATGACCACCATTGGAGGGATTAAAGTCATGGATGCTGAAGAGTGGGTTTTATAGGAATGCAAATATCTTGGGAGAGGCTATATCGGGCTGAATGGGATTAGAAGGACAGGGCAATGGCAAGGCCAAGTCACTGAACAATTGAAACCAGGAATGAGAATTTGAAAATTGACATGCTTTTTTGTAGTCAGTGTGAGTCGACAATTACAAGGCTGATCACTAAAGTGGCATTTGATGTGAGTTGGGCTGAGGGCAGCAGAGTTACTTTAAGTATATAGAAGTTAGTTTGTGCAAGGCTGGCCAGGAGAGATTTTTAAAAGGCTGAGTGTCGTAGTGAGAAAGGACAGAGTGATGCAACATCAGAAGGACTGTGGCACTGTGAACATTTGACGTATTGTGCCCCATCTTAGTGATGGTGTGGGTATGTGGTTGAAAGTTCATCTGGGTCAAATAAAGCATAGATTGGGAACTTGTGTTTTATGCTTAGAAAGTTATGAGCGAGAATCTGTGGTGTGAAAGTTGGGTTTATGGTGTGGATCTGTCAGTTCTTTCCCAAAGTTTAGCTTCATAAGCGAGATTATCTACTTTGCTATCTATTTTTCGTATGTGTTCATTACCACCTTGGGTTTACCTGTGTGGAATCCCCCTTCCCCGTCCCCGTTCCCAGTCATCTGTACGGCCGACCGCCCTTTCTGTTGATCACATTTCCACTGAACTTTTGAATCTCGGCTTCTGTTCCTAATCTTCACTGCTGTTCTGACCTCTGCATCTTGCCTGCAATTCTGTTTGAATCTCTTCAATTGGAACTTCATCTCTGCCATAGCACTGGAGCAGTGCCAATCCAAATCACAAACGGCAAGCTGTCTGATGTGATGAATTATCATAATTTGGACTATTTTGACTCATTCAATTATGCCATCCTCCCCAACATTTTTCTCCTAGAGTGCAACTCAAATGAGACTGTCCTCATTTAGTTCTACTCTTGTTATTCTGATCACAGCTAGACAATCTCCAGCAATTGTTTCTCTTCCTCTGCCCTCACTATTGTCTATAGGTTTCCAAGTGTCCTTATCTGGCTGCTTCACTTAAGTACTGGTTTTGTGAAAGGTCTTCTGGAGACACTGCCAGCTTCCACATGGGAGCTGTGGTATCCAGTTGGAGCTCTCTACCATTTCTCTAACCCCCTCTACTGCACCTGTTATCGGATAGTATGTCTGAAGTAAGCCACCATTTCTTCAAGTTGAAAATTGTTAGTTCTGAATGTATCATCCATGGTTTCCTGCCTTAAACGTTCTACATTTAGCACCTATACCTCTTTACAAGACCACGGTGAGAACATAAATAAGAGCAGAAGTAGGCTGTCGGCTCTTTGAGCCTTCTCAAAACAGTTAATTGCAATCATGGCAGATCTGACTTCAGTTTCATTTCACTGGCACTTCACTGGATCTCTTAACAGACTGAAAGTGAATTATCAGCTTCAGCATTGAAAATGTCCAGTGACTGAAATTTCAAAAGTGCACAACCCTCTTGGTTGCAGAACTTGCTCATCTTGCTCTAAATCAACAATCCTGCATCCTGAGGCAGTCTCACCTACTCTGGGCCTTTTGCCTGTGGGAATCAGTCTCTCAACTTGTATCTAATTAAGTCCTCTAAGAATCTTGCACGTTTCAATGAAATCGCCCCTCATTGTTCTGAACTCCAGAAAGTATAAAGTTAATTCTACTTGATTGTGCTGAAATAGACATTTTGCACTCTCACTCCTTTGGTTATCATGCGCTGTCAGGCATAAAGGATGCCTTTTTTTCCCTCTTGGGGGTTTGTCCATCTGGAATTGAAGCTGGCCACACCTGCCGCCTTGGATGTCTGTCTGTCCTCCATGTTTTGAACTGACGTTTTGAAGCTTATTCAAACCTTCAAAAAACATGGTGGTTCCCCAGCTGAGGTATAGAATTCCCAAGTTCTGAAGAGTCACATTATTCTCAAAACATTAAAATTATTTCTCTATCCACAGGTGTCACCAAACCTGCTGAGGTTCTCTAGCACTCTGGTTTTTATATCAAAGAATGGCAGGTAGTGACTAATATCCCCAGGTCAATATCGTCTCCTGGAATACTTTTAGAAACAGCATGGACGGGGGGGGGGGGGAGGCGATGGTCTAGTGATATTATCATTGGACTGTTAATCCAGAGACCCAGGTAGTGTCCTGGTGACCCGGATTCGAATCCCTCCATGACAGATGATGGAATTTGAATTCAATTTTGAAAGAAGTCTGGAAATAAGGGTCTATTGGTAAGCATGAAGCCATTGGTGGGGGAAAAAAAATATCTGGCTCACTAATATCCTTTAGGGAGGGAACCTGGTCTGACCTACATGTGACTCCAGGCCCACAGCAATATGGGTGACTCTTAATTGCTCACTGGGCAATTAAGGATAGGAAATAAATGCTGGCTTAGCCAGAGATGCCTTCATCCCATGAATGAATAAAGAAAAGACCAACTGGATCTTGGCTCAGTTGATGGGGTGGACTTTGAGCTTTGGATATTGCAATGCATCAAGGACGGTGAAGCTCACCTGTATGCCTGTTCCAGAAGCAGTCTTCCCCGACCTCTACAACCTTCTGTGGAAGAGAATTCTACAAGGCTCTCAATCCTTTGAGTAAAGAAAACTTTCCTAACTTCAGCCCTAAATGGTTTACAGTGTGTCCTAAGACTGTCTCCTGGTTCTAAACTCCCTAATCAAAGAAACTAACTCTCTGCATCTAGTCTGCCCACTCTTTTTTGAATTTTCAGGAAAGAATAGAATTTGACAACAATAAAACATTGGTTGTGGGCCATTTTAATCTTCACATGGATTGGATGAATCAAATTGACTAAGTGGTGAGGAATTTGCAAGTATAGTGTGTATTTGAGACAATGTCTTTGAACAGTACGTTCTGGAATCAACCAGGGAACATCCTGGTAATATGTAATTGAACAGGATTAATTAACTATCTCCTAGTGAAAGGTCTCCCAGGTTAAAGTGATCTTAATGCAATAGAATTTCACATTCTGTTTTCAGCTGACTCACTTGGGTCAGAAACTAGTGCCTGAAATGAAGGGGACAGTATGGATATGAAGACCAGATGATCTAAAGTGAAATAGGTTGAAAGTTAAGACAATAGAGAAGCAGTGGTAGACATGAAAGGACATATTTTAAACTCTCAATCAAAACATATTTCATTGACAAAGACTCTATAAGCATGCACTGTCCATGTCAAATTAAGAAATTTAAGGATGATAACAAAATAAAATGAGATGTATACTTCTCCATAATTTACTATTAGTCCAGAAAGGTTTCAGAATTTTGGAAACAAGCAAAGGATGACTTTAAAAAATAAGAAATTGAAGAAAGATAGGAAGTACAAACAAGGGCAAAAATTTCTCTTGTATTTTAAAAAAAGTTAATCCTGCAGTTGTTGAGATGGGAATTAATAACAGGAGACAAGCAAATTGTAGAGACAAGGGAGAAGTATTTTTGGCTGTCTTCATAGTTCAACACACAAACTATGAATTGTTGAAAATCAAGAAGCAAATGGCAAGGAAGAATTTATTATGTCAAATTCTAGAGGAAAAAGCACATGAGCTATCGGCTGACGGTTCCCCAGTTCTCATAGCCTTCATGTTAGGGGCTTAAATGACATTTCTGCAGAGGTGATGGATGTACTGATTTGCAATCTTTCAAAATTTCTTAAGTTTGAGGAAGGTTTCAATGGATTGCAAATTTGTAACTGTATTTAAGAAAGGAGGGACTCGATAACCAGGAGACTATAGGCCAGTAAGTCTAATGTCAATCATTGTGAAAATGGTACAAACCATTATTAATGAAGTAGTTGTAGGATACTTAGAACATTGTAGCAGTAAGATTTTGTCAAAGGGAAATCATGCTTCATACTTAGTTCTTTGAAGATATAACAAGCAAGGTGGATAAAGGTGAACCAGGAAAGCAAGTTGTAAGGAGGTTACAAAGAGTCTACAAAGGGATATAGATAATTTAAGTAAGTGGGCAAAAGAATTGGCAGCTGTAGTCTAATATGATGAAATGTAGGGTTGTCCACATTGGCAGAATCTTGCAGTACAGCAGGACTTCTGTGTCCATGAATGTGAATTGAAGAAGCTTAGCATTCAAGTCATTTGGAAAACAAATGAAATGTTGGATTTTATTGCAAGGGCAATGGAGTGTAAAATGGAGAAATTTTACAGCGCATTGGTGGGACTGCACCCGCAATATTTTGTACAGTTTTGGACCCTTCAATTAACAAGAGATATGCTTCTGTTGGAAGTAGTTCAGAGAAGATTCACTCATCTTCTGATGCCTGGATGGAGGTATTATGAAGAATAATTGAGCAGATGAGGCCTAGAGTGTCATTGTAGCTTAGAGGAATTAGATGTGATGGAATTGAAACATCTGGAATTCTGATTGGGCTAAGAGGATGGATATTAAGAGGATTGTTGTTCTTGTGGCAAATTCAGAACTTGGGGACACTGTTTAAAAATGGGTGATTCCCTCATTTTAAAAGGATGTGAGGGAGAAAGCTTTCTATTGAGGATCAACAGTCTTTGGAATTCTGTTTCACAAAGAGGAAGAAGGCTAGTTCATAGAATATAATCAAGGCTGAGTTCGATCCTGCTGTACTGCAGGATTCTGCCAAAGTTAGGTCTTTGACAAAGGAATCCAAGGTTTGGTGGTCTGTCATGAAGGTGGAGTTAATGCCATAATTAGGTAAGCCACAACATTACTGTGTGGTGGAATAGGTTTGGTGGACTGAATGGCCATTCTCCTCCTCTTGTTCTTTTATGATCCTTATTTGCCAGTTGCAGGTTGGTTATATGTGCCATCATTTATTCCTTTGAAATTTTCTTCATATGGAATCATAATAGTCCAGAAAGAGGTCTTTTGGTCGATTGAGCCTGGACCAACTGTCTGTAGAGCAGATACATTTTCATTCTACTCTTTCCTTGTGGCTTGATAGCTTTATTTCCCTTAAGCACTCATTCAATTTCCTCTGCTTCTACCACCCTTGTAGGCATTGAATATCATTACCACTTATGCGTCACAAAAGGTTTTTTCTTTGATCTCTTCCTGTGTCTCAAATCAAGAATTCTAAATCTGAGTACAAGCAGGGTGAGACAATCAGCTAATGAGAGCACATTTGCTTTGTCTAAAATTGTCTTAGTTTTGTATGCCTCCATCGAATTTTTCCCAAATATTCTGTGGTCCAAAGACGACAGCCTCAGCCTTTTCTACTTAAGCTTGCGGTGAAAAGCCCTGATCACTGGAACCACCATGATAAGTCATCTCTATGCTTTCATAAAGGACTTTCATATAATTTCCTAAGTGCAGTGACCAGGCTGGATGCAGGCTGTGGTGTTCTAAGGTATTTGTTGTTCATGTCCTTCCAGATGCTATTAGTCATGGGTTTGGAAGGTGCTGTCTGGCACGTCATGGTGAATCTCTACAGTGCAACTTTTCAACGACATGCAGTACTACTAATTTTTGTCAGTGGTAGAGGGAGTGAATGTTAATGAACATGGTATCAACACGTATGCAGTTTTGTCCTAGATGATGCCTCCCTCTTGTTGGAGATGATCATTGTCTCGCAATTTCGTGGCACCAGTGTTACTTGACACTTGTTAGCTTAAGTCTGGACATTGCCCAGGTATTGCATATGGATGCAAGCTAGTTCAGTGCCTTTGAAATCACGAACAATGCTGAACATATTGCAATCGTGAGCAAATATCCCCACTTTTGACCTTCTGATGGTGGGAATGTCATCAGTGAAGCAGCTGAAGATGGTTGGGCCGAGAAAAGTACTTTTGAGGGACTCCTGCAGTAACGTTCTATGGTTGAACAGACTGATCTCCAGCACTAATTTTTTTTCCTTTTGTGCTAAGTATGAGTCTAGCCAGAGAAGAGTGTCATCCTGATTCCCATTAACTTTCATTTTGCAGTTGCTCCTTGAGGTCACACTTGGTCAAATGCTTTAATGTCAAGGGCAGTCACTGTCACCTTGCTTTTGGTACTTAACCCTTTCTTGAAATTACATGGGTGAATAAAATTGGTTGAAGACTTCCCTGTGAGATGTTGGGAACCTTTGGAAGGGGACAAGGTGGATCATCATTTGGCATTTCTGGCAGACAATTTTTGTAGCTGCTTCAGGCTTATGTTATGGCATCTTCCTCATTGAGGATTTTGATATTTCTGTAGCTACCATTTCCATATAGACGTGTTCTATTTCCAAATAGAATGGTTAAAGGACTAGAGAGCATAGGTCTGATCTGTTCGTTGTGGGATTATTTAGCTCTACCTCTAATTTGCTGCTTGTTCTCTCTGGTATGCAGGTAACCCTGTGTTGCAGCTTCACCAGCTGTATCCTAACCAGAATTTTATACTTGTTCATCATAATTTCTTTGCTTTTGGACTCTGAATTTCTATTTAGGAAATCCAAAACCACATTTGCTTTGTTAACTACTCTCTGAGAACATCTTGCTCCCTTCTGAGATCCATACAAGTTTTCAGAACAAGAGATTGAAACATACAATACAGACATATAAATTTCAGTTTTAGCTGAAATTTAGGAGACATCTTCAAAAGTAACAAACTTCTGGGTGGTCCTATCGAAATAAATAGATTTATAATTGTTGAGAATATGTAACTACAGAAGTCTTAGGGGAAATAAGTAAACCAATTCTATAACATGTATAGTTACAAACCATTTTGCTCAGCTGATAGTGCTACTTTTTAATTTTTCTGTACACAGTAAAAGCTTTGTTTTTTTTCAAAGTGAAATCCAATGGCATACTTCTGTTGGACCAGAACAACTTATCTGATTTTTAAACAAAAGTATTTACGATCTCTGAGTAAATAATAACAGTTCAAATATAGGCAAAATGGCAGCTAATTTGACTATAGCAAATTGCTGCACAAGAACTTAAGTAGGAGCAGACAGCAAAGAGTCTGGCCAGATAGTTTGTTGTACTCATGTTGGTTTGATAATAAATGTAGTCCAAATTCTATAGCCACACCACCATTTCTTTATGAAATGTTACTGGTAATAGAGAACTGTGCATTTCCATTTTTTTTCTGCATGCCATTCTTTGATAAAATTCCAAGTTTTACTGTAATAAATGCCATTACACTCTACTGCAATTACTTTCACTCTCCTTTAATAAAAGGTGTCATTTATAACCTCACCTTGAATGTAAGACATAGGTTTGTGCCCTCTGGCATTATCTGTTCTCCAGTCTGAAAAGACTTGATTAGATACGTCTTAAACACTTACGTAGCAATGAAAATGCTCTAATTTCTTTTGAATATTTTTTACAATACTGCTTATTTCTGACAATATTTTTATGAAACTAAACTGCATTTTCTCTATTCCTAATACTGCATTTCTATATAATTACCAAGCCAATTTATAATTTAAATTTGAATGTTACCTGCTTGGTTCATGATTTGCATCTGGCTATAAAGCGAGAGGATCCATTGACTGTTTTTACAGTCTGTACTGCAATCTTATTGTACATGATGTGGACGTGCTGGTGTTGGACTGGGGTGGACAAAGTCAGAGGTCACATGACACCAGGTTATAGAACAATACAGCACAGAACAGGCCCTTCGGCCCATGATGTTGTGCCGAACATCTATCCTAGATTAAGCACCCATCCATGTACCTATCCAATTGCTGCTTAAAGGTCGCCAATGATTCTGACTCTACCACTCCCACAGGCAGCGCATTCCATGCCCCCACCACTCTCTGGGTAAAGAACCCACCCCTGACATCTCCCCTATACCTTCCACCCTTCACCTTAAATTTATGTCCCCTTGTAACACTCTGTACCCTGGGAAAAAGTTTCTGACTGTCTACTCTATCTATTCCTCTGATCATCTTATAAACCTCTATCAAGTCACCCCTCATCCTTCGCCGTTCCAACGAGAAAAGGCCGAGAACTCCCAACCTATCCTCGTACGACCTATTCTCCATTCCAGGCAACATCCTGGTAAATCTTCTCTGCACCCTCTCCAAAGCTTCCACATCTTTCCTAAAGTGAGGCGACCAGAACTGCACACAATACTCCAAATGTGGCCTAACCAAAGTCCTGTACAGCTGCAACATCACTTCACGACTCTTGAATTCAATCCCTCTGCTAATGAACGCTAATATACCATAGGCCTTCTTACAAGCTCTATCCACCTGAGTGGCAACTTTCAAAGATCTATGTACATAGACCCCAAGATCCCTCTGTTCCTCCACCTGACTAAGAACCCTACCGTTAACCCTGTATTCCGCATTCTTATTTGTTCTTCCAAAATGGACAACCTCACACTTGGCAGGGTTGAACTCCATCTGCCACTCCTCAGCCCAGCTCTGCATCATATCTAAGTCCCTTTGCAGCCGACAACAGCCCTCCTCACTGTCCACAACTCCACCAATCTTCGTATCATCTGCAAATTTACTGACCCACCCTTCGACTCCCTCATCCAAGTCATTAGTAAAAATTACAAACAGCAGAGGACCCAGAACTGATTCCTGCGGAACTCCACTTGTAACTGGGCTCCAGGCTGAATATTTACCATCTACCACCACACTCTGACTTCGACCGGTTAGCCAGTTTTCTATCCAATTGGCCAAATTTCCCTCTATCCCATGCCCCCTGACTTTCCGCATAAGCCTACCATGGGGAACCTTATCAAATGCCTTACTAAAATCCATGTACACTACATCCACTGCTCTACCCTCATACCCTCATCCACATGCTTGGTTACCTCCTCAAAGAATTCAATAAGACTTGTAAGGCAAGACCTACCCTTCACAAATCCGTGCTGGCTGTCCCTAATCAAGCAGTGTCTTTCCAGATATTCATAAATCCTATCCCTCAGTACCCTTTCCATTACTTTGCCTACCACAGAAGTAAGACTAACTGGCCTGTAATTTCCGGGGTTATTCCTATTCCCTTTTTTGAACAGGGGCACAACATTCGCTACTCTCCAGTCCCCTGGTACCAACCCCGTTGACAGTGAAGACGAAAAGATCATTGCCAACGGTACTGCAATTTCCTCTCTTGCTTCCCACATAATCCTAGGAAATATCCCGTCAGGCCCGGGGGACTTGTCTATCCTCAAGTTGCTCAAAATGTCCAACACATCTTCCTTCCTAACAAGTATCTCTTCTAGCTTACCAGTCCGTTTCACACTCTCCTCTTCAACAATACGGTCCCTCTCGTTCGTAAATACTGAAGCAAAGTACTCATTCAAGACCTCTCCTATCTCTTCCAACTCGATACACAATCTCCCACTACTGTCCTTGATCGGACCTACCCTCGTTCGCGTCATTCTCATGTTTCTCACATACGCATAAAATGCCTTGGGGTTATCCTTGATCCTATCCGCCAACGATTTTTCATGCCCTCTCTTAGCTCTCCTAATCCCTTTCTTCAGGTCCCTTCTGGCTATCCTGTATCCCTCCACTGCCCTGTCCAAACCCTGTTTCCTCAACCTTATGTAAGCCTCCTTCTTCCTCTTTACTAGACATTCAACCTCCCTCGTCAACCAAGGCTCCCTCTCACGGCCATTTCTTTCCTGCCTGATAGGTACATACATATCAAGGACATGTCGTATCTGCTCCTTGAAAAAGTGCCACATTTCCACCACATCCTTCCCTGACAGCCTATGCTCCCAACTTATGCTCCTCAAATCCTATCGTAATTTCTCTTCCCCCCCCCCCCCCAATTGTAAAATCTACCCTGTTGTGCGCACCTATCTCTCTCCATAACCAAGGTGAAAGTCACAGAATTGTGGTCACCATCACCAAAATGTTCACCCACTAACAAGCCCATCACTTGTCCCGGTTCATTACCGAGTACCAAATCCAATATGGCCTCCCCTCTGGTTGGACAATCTACATACTGAGTTAGAAAAGCTTCCTGGACACACTGCACAAACACCGCCCCATCCAATCTACTTGATCTAAAGAACTTCCAATCAATATTTGGGAAGTTGAAGTCGCCCATGACTACGACCCTGTGACTTCTGCACCTTTCCAAAATCTGTTTCCCAATCTGTTTCTCCACATCTCTGCTGCTATTGGGGGGCCTATAGTAAACACCCAACAAGGTGACTGCACCTTTCCTATTTCTGACTTCAGCCCATACTACCTCCAAAGGCAGATCCCCCTCAAACTTCCTTTCTGCAGCCGTTATACCATTTCTAATTAGCAATGCCACCCCCCCCTCCTTTTTTACCACCCTCTCTAATCTTACTGAAACATCTGTAACCAGGAACCTCCAACAACCATTCCTGTTATAGTCCAACAGGTTTATTTCGAAGTACAAGCTCTCATAACATTGCTTTGTCAGGTAGCTAGTCAGGCAGGATCATAGGGCACAGAATTTATAGTGAGAGATCAAAGTGTCATACAACTGATGTGATGTATTGAACAAACCTAGATTACTGTTAAGTCTGCCAGTACATCAGTTGCATGACGCTTTGATCTTCTACTGTAAGTTCCGTGTCATATCATCCTACCCCACTAGCTACCTGATGAAGGAGCAGCGCTCTGAAAGCTTGAACTTCCAAATAAACTGTTGGACTATAACCTGGTGTTGTGTGATTTTTAACCACCTTGTACAAGTTAGTTGAATAGATATCCATGACAGTCTTGGATCAATTAAACTGAAAATGCTTTTGAAATATCTTGTAAGATAGGTGATGCATAAAAGAAATGGAAATTGCTGCAAATCATTTTATTAAATAATGATAGAAGAAAGACTCACTTTGGATGTGAGAATAGTTGAAGAATAGTAAATATCTTCATAACTCTTGTTCTCTATTATGCTGCAGTTGTGGAATATCATTTTTTTTCCTGATGCATTATGCATTATATTTGTGTAACATCTTTGTGACAGATTTTTCTCACACAAAAATAAAATGCTGGAGGGGTGGCATTGATAAGTAAACCACAGCAGTCAGATGCCATATTCTGAAATGTATGGGCCCAGAATTACAGCCATAAATGCTGTTAAAAGGTAAGAGCACAAGCTAAGTATGAAGTTAGACTTACGGGAAGGTCGGGGTAAGGGGGATAGGTATGTGATGCAATGCTTAGGGTTGCTGTGGGTGGGGGGAGGTGGTTTGGGTGAAAAGGGGTAGCCAAGTCCAGCAAAGATGAATGGGTGTGGTCCGGAGTGGGTGAATAAGGTTCAGGTCCCAGTCTATGTAGAGTGATTGAAAAAGGTTCAGCTCCCAGAGGGTGAAGGATGCTTAACTTGTGGTGGGATTGTCACTTTAGGGTGTGAGGTAAGTTTGGGGTTAAATATTTACTCCAGAATTAGACAATGCATTTAATAGTCTTATTTTTTTCTGGTATCTATTTTCATGAATTACATCAGAATCCTCCAAATTATCTGATTTAAATGGAGACTTCTCCGAAGATTCAAAACATGGAGGTATTGTCCATCAAAGTCTTCAGTTTCCCGGGCAGTTTCTTTGGAGTGTGCCACTATGGTGATACGACAGGGTCTTGTGCAACTCCCATTTATGGTGGAATAATGACAATGTGGCCAACAGAAGCTCCAGGACAGTGCTTTTTATATCTGACCTTTTCACTTAGTTTTATTCATTTTGGGATAAGTGATTTTTTTTTTGGCAGTGCTTTGTTTTTGCAGCAATCTTAATATGTTTGTAGCCAAAATGAGAAAATTGTTGCTTGTTACAGTAACATTCATAAATCATCTGCATAATACATTTAAAATATAACATAGGTGATGAATCGCCTTGCGAAATAACTAGAGCATAACAAGACGCATTTAGTCCAACAGATTTATACTGATATTTAAGCTTCACGTGAGCCTTCTCCCCTCCTACATCAACGTATACCAGTTGTTTTCTTCCTCATATTGCATAGATTTTTCTAATGGCTGCAGCCGTTCTTGGGAAATTTTCTGCAGTAATAATTGTGAGAGATGGTTCACTGGTTGTACATATTCTATATCAAAGCATTTCTTTAGCCCCCACCCCCACCACCACCACCACCACCAAGCTGTAATTGATGGTTTTCTGTTCTCCTGTTTTTACTCAAATTCAAGAGGCAATTCAGCCCTTTGAAAAAATCTGTCCTATTCCTCTGCCTTTTCTCCGTAGTCTTCCTGAAGTTTGCTGACCCATTGAATACAGTACCTGGGACTCATCAAGGCAAAGTTAACTAGAGTAATACCACAGATGCTGGAAGTATGAAATAAGGCTAAGTTCTAGTAGAGGTCTGCAATGTCCACAGAGACAAGAGAATTGACATTGCAGATTTATGTATTCTGGGGAAAGATCAGTGATCTGAAATGGTTCTGTCCACCGATGCTTCCTGACCTGTTGAGTATTGCCAGCACATCCTGCATTAATTGTAATTATTTATAATGGATTAGCATAACTTAGTTGGTTTTGTACTATAAACAACAACACACACAGTAGCATTTATATAGTGCTATATAACTCGAGTAAATGTCCATTATTAGTGTCTGTATAGTTGGAGATCCCATAGATTTCTTAATAGCCTTGCCAACTTGTCCTGCATTTGTACAATTCAGTGGTGATTCTGAAATTACCTTTTTGTTTCTTTACTTGTCCCATCTTTTATCCTGGACCAGTACCCCTTCTATCATTTTAATTTCTTCTATATTCCAGCTTATTGCAGAACTTTTCCTGTTGTTTCTTCCCCCCCCCCCCACCCCATTCCCTTTCCTGCTTGTGTATCTTAGAATCTCTACAATGTGGAAACAAGCCATTTGGCCCAATGAGTCCACACCAACTCACCGAAGAGTATTCCACAAGCACCCACCCTTTCCCTGCATTTTCCATGGCCGATCCACCTCGCCTGCACGTCTTTGGACTATGGGAGGAAACCAGAGCAACTGGAGGAAATCCACAGTGATACAGGGACAATGTGCAAGCTGTACCCACAGCTTTACCCGAGCATAGAATTGAACTCGGGTGCCTGAAGCTGTGAGACAGCAGTGCTGCCCACTCAGCTACTGGGTACTTAAATAAAATCTGTCACATCTTCAATTTTGTCACAGATTTCAAGAATTGACTCAGCTTAGCCTTCTTTGATGCTACCTGACCTCTGAATAATTTCAGTTTTTCAAGTTTCTACTCCCAATTCCCAGCATCCCCAGTTTTGTGTTTCTAGTTTACATTGTCTTTCCCTTATTCTTTGAACCAGATTTCTTTGTTAAATTTCATTTGCCATATGCTTGCCCATTTAAGCAATTCATGTCTTCCTGAAGTATGTTGCTTCATTTCCTTATTGCTTGAAGCAGTTGGTTGCAGTTTTGAGAAGATAAGTAAAATCAACTAATTTATTTATGATTGTCCACTAATATAGTCTGTTATAAATTATCATTTATTTCTTTGGGAAAATAAAGCCATAACTGGCTCTGAATCAAAGCTACCTTTCATGATCCTTTTATATTGAAAGGAAAGGATTATGTTAGTTTTTGTTTATTGATTATGAAGATAGAAAATTGATCAGTTAAGGATCCACTCTTGTCCACTATTCTATTCCAGAATTAAATGTGTTTAGGTGCTGAATCAGAACAGTTTGGAGAAAACTGTTCAGACAGAAAATTGTGCTAGAATGCACTTCTGGGGTTAGTATTGAAGTGAAGAACATGATGCATATGTTAGATGGTAATGAAAGGGAAGGGAGAATAAAGCCTTGTGTGAGCAAGGCATGCACATGAGATTAGGATATTTGGTTGTTTTATGGTTGGGGCAATAGCCCTTGAACAATAATGCATGAATTTTAAACATGAAGACTGACATGTGATAAGGTATAAAATTCAGAAGTTAGTGTTAAATTTTAAAACCTGGCAAGTTGATACTTGTTTGCAACAAAGTTCTGTATTATTTTAAGACAAGTCAGACATTTCAAAATTGCTTCTTGGTATTGTAGCAAATAATTTTGTTTTGAACTGACTTCACCGTTTGCATGTTGTTTTTGCCCTTTTGCTGTCCAGTCATGGCCATCAGGCATCGATAGTGAAGCCAATGTTGAGTTTATGTTATTAGATGAGCTTTTTTTCAGAAATGGTGACCAGATGTCATTTGAACAAAGGTATACGACTAATTAGCCCTCATGAGAACCCAGACTTTTTTTTTCCTGTCCTGGGGAATGTTTCTGGACATTGGAGTGCAGGTTTATAGTTCATTGAAAGTAGAGTTGTGGGTAGACATGATAGTGAAGCTTACCGTTTGGTATGCTTACCGTTTATTGGTTAGTGCATGGACTATGAGAGTTGGGAGGTCATGTTGCAACTGTACAGGGCAATGCTTAGGCCACTTTTGGAATACTGTGTGCAATTCTGGTTTCCCTCCTGTAGGAAGGATATTGTGAAATTTGAAAGAGTTCAGAAAAGATTGACAAAGATGTTGCCAGGGTTGGAGCTAAAGGGAGAGGCTGAATAGATTAGATTAGATTCCTTACAATGTGGAAACAGACTCTTCAGCCCAACAAATCCACACCGACCCTCCGAAGAGTAACCCACCCAGACCCATTTCTCTCTGACTAATGCACCTAACACTATGGGCAATTTAGAGTGGCCAGTTCACCTGACCACATCTTTGGACTGTGGGAGGAAACCGGAACATGCAGAGGAAATCCACTTGGACACTGGGAGAATGTGCAAACTCTACTCATACAGTTGCTCGAGGTTGGAATTGAACTGGGTCCCTGGTGCTGCGAGTTGAAAAATGTGGTGCTGGAAAAACACAGTAGGCCAGGCAGCAACCGAGGAGCAGGAGAATCGACGTTTTGGGCATAGGCCCTTCAGCCTCTCCCTTTAACTCCCACCCTGGCAACAGCTTTGTCAATCTTTTCTGAACTCTTTCAAATTTCACAATATCCTTCCTACAGGAGGGAAACCAGAATTGCACACAGTATTCCAAAAGTGGCCTAAGCTTATACCCGAAACATCGATTCTCCTGCTCCTCGGATGCTGCCTGGCCTGCTGTGTTTTTCCAGCACCACATTTTTCAACTTTCGTCTCCAGCATCTGCAGTCCTCATTTTCTCCTCCCTGGTGCTGTGAGGCAGCAGTGCTAACCACTGAGCCAGAATATGTTGGGGCTATTTTCCTTGAAGTGTCAGAGGCTGAGGGATGACCTTACAGAGGTTTATATAATCATGAGGGACATAGGGTGAATGGTCACGTTCTTTTCCCCATGATAGGGGAGTGTTAAAACTAGAGGGCATAGGTTTAAGGTGAGACGGGAAAGATTTGAAAGAGACCTAAGGGACAATGTTTTCATGCAGAGGATGATGTATACATGAATGAGCCAGAGGAAGTGTGTGGAGGCTGGTACAATTGCAACATTTAAAAGGCATCTGGATGGGTGTATGAATAGGAAGGGTTTGCAGGGATGTGGGCCAAATGCTTGCAAGTGGGACGAGATTAATTTAAGATGCAGTTGCTTCTGCTATACAGAGGAACCCCTATTATCCGAATGAGACAGGATAATTGATTATTGGGTTAATTGATTCAATGCCTCTCCTCTGGGGCTCGGAACTTTCCTCATTCCTTGCTTTGCCTGCCTTGCTCCTGCTCTCTGTCTCAGTGTTTGTTTCTGAGCAGATGCACATTTGGGTGTAAGGGACCTACAGCATTGCTGAAAATAACATTTCTCCTGGAGTGTTGGGTCGAATGCAAAAGCAACTAGTATTGACTTTTAAATTTCTTCACTATCCTTGCCATCAGAGAAGACAGTAACACTGAATATCTTTGACTTTTTATTCTTACATGGGGTAAGGGCATTACTGGCTAGGCCAGCATTTATCGCCCATCACAAATTGCCCAGAGGGCAGTATAAGAGTCAACCACATTGCTCTGGGTCACATGTAGCCCCAACCAGGTAAGGATGGCAGTTTCCTTCCCTAAGGGACATTGTGAACTAGGTGGGTTTTCCTGACAATCAACAATGGTTTCATAGTTATCATTAGACTCCTAATTTCAGATTTTTATTGAATTCAAATTCTACCATTTACTGAGGTGGAATTTGAACATCGATTCCCAGGACATTATCTGGGTCTCTGGATGAATCGTCTAGTGATAATACCATGAAGTCATCACTTCCCCTAGAAGATGTAAAACTCCACATCACATTTCTGATGCGATGTTGATGCATTACTGTACAATATTACTGAGTTGTTTGCAAAGGTTCAGTGAGTTGCCAGAAGACACAATCATTTGTGAATTGAATTTGCATATACATTAGGCTACCTTACATGTCAGATGATATGTTATCTAAACATCCAAATTGGCACACAGACATAGATTTACAGGGCAGAAAGAGGCTGTTCAACCCATTGTGGCCATGCTGGCATTTGAAAAGCTATCCAAGCTCATCCCACCTTGCAGTTCTTGCCACCCTACATGTATGTGTATGTATTTGGTGTTATTGAGGGGGATCCAGGTGAAATTGTGGTATTCAGGAAGCTCTCGTACTTGAATGTAGGTGGTTAACATGCCATACATTAAGCAATTCAGGAAGGAAACAATACATCAATTATTATGACAAAAGATGTGGAATACAGGAGTAAGGAAGCCTTTCTGTTTCGGTCCTTGGTGAGACCATACCTGAAGTGTAAAATTTTAGACTGTTTAATAAAGAGGAATATGTTTTCTTTAAAGAAAGTGCAATAGAGGTCTAATGCTGATTCCCGATGGCAAGGGATTGTCTCTCAATATTTTAGGTGTATGTGGTGGGAAGATCTTTTCGCTGGTTGCGGATTGAAGGACAAGGGTTTATAATCTCACAATAAGGAGTTGTCTGTGTCAGACTGAAATACAAAATTGTTCCACTTAAAAGTTGTGAAACTTTGGAATTTTTTTATCTCCAAGCAGTCAGTCAAAAATATGGGCTTCATGTGGGAAATGGAGGTGAATGATCTTTGAATAGTGGAACAGGCTCATTTTCTTTTGGAATATTGCTACAACATATAAAGTGTGTTTTTGCAGATGTGTAATCATCTTCTGTTGTGTAATCTAGTCTTCAATTACGCAGAGCAATAATTATTCAAAAAACTAAGAATTCCATGGAGGAATGGCAAAATAGATCAGAAATTGTCAAGAGGTCAAACACATGTTATCTTGACAGATAATATGGAGGACTGATCATTGATTTACATTGGCAAATAATGATTTGTGACAGTAGTTTTGAGATAGTTTAGTGTCTTAGAGTTGTCAAGCTATCAATTCTGAGGCAAATGTTTGATGCACCAGCTGGATTGGCCATTTCTAATTTTAGATTTTCTCATTGATTTAATCTTTAGTTCATGCGTATATTCAGCAACTCATAGCTGCAGAAGTCTGAAAGGATGATGTGCTAAAAATCCATTCACAGGCTTCACCTGGCGTAATGTGAACAGTTGGGATGACACCAGGGATGAATCTCAGTGTAGATGTTAAATATGCGAGTGAATGTTTGACTTGGATGACTGCTGTCATCATTTTAACTGTTCCTCGTGTTTCACTTATGCAAGTGGCCACACCTTCCTTGTCTTCTCCTCAAATGATTGTGTTGTACGGACTTTTATGGAAGGTTGAAACGTGGAACTCCCCACTTGGTGGTGATCCAACTTAACTGAAGCTTTGGTACTCACCTTGAAAGCAAGTATAGCTCATTGATCTAAACAGTCATACACTGAAAGCATAAAATCTCTGCGTTTGAAGGATTCTTTATGCATGCAATTTCAATAAATGCAAGTTATTGATTTGCTCATAATTGGAAGAAATTTAAAAGAAATCTAACAACGTGTCTGTAATGTAAGTTCAATGTACAATAAAAGCCTTCAGTATGTAATAAGAAGGGACTTGTGGGTGTTTTACATTCAGGTAAATTAAATGTAGAATGGAAAGGCAGGGATTCATTCTTTTAAAAAAGCAGACTGAGAAAATGGTAAATGTTTACATTTGTTACAACCTAGGCATGCTAGAAAACTTGAGTCAATATTAGGCATAACAGGTAATTAAGAACGCAAATTGCATGTGAGTCTTTATTGCAAGAGTCAGTGAGATAAGACCTTCAGCTGTATCGTGGGAAGAAATATTTTTGAAGGGCTGTTCTTAACATTTTCTCAGAATTACTTTTTTTGAGTTTCAAGAGCAACCTTTTGGTTTTGAAAGTTCTATTTCAGTGTAACTGATTAGACAATACAGTCACACAGTAATTCTTGGGTATTTGGACTTGAGCAAATATGCACAAAAGCAGTATTAGAAGAACTCATTAATATCCTTAATTATTGCTAACCCTTCATTAAAATAAAACTCTAACACAGCCGAATGCATGTGTTTCTTATATGCCATTTTATTTAAATTGGCACATGCTAACAGGCATAAGTAAGCAACAAAGATTTTCTTCAGAATAACTATATACATTTTGGCATTTGACAAGCTGTCGCCCTAAGCATGCCATCTACAAGTCACAGCCAATTTGTGTCCATTATATATGCTCAAAGCTGGTAGACCTTAACTGAGGGGTTACTACTCTGTCTGCTGCATCTCAGATTTAAATTTAAAAGTTGACATACTGTTCATTGCAATAGCATCCACCGCATCTCTTTTCCCCATTTATTAGTTTTTGAACACATGTAGCCATAAGTGAGAAATTCCATTTTCATTTGCGAGCAATATATTCACTTGGTGATTTCAACTTTTCCTCGCTCTAAGTATTCCTTTGACAGGTTTAACAGCTTCTTTTCAACTTTCCTCTCCCTACCTGCCAACTACCTCTCTCTCTGTCCACGTCTTGCTAGTTCCTCCTTGACCTGCTGCAGCCTCCCACCGATTTGGAGCTTTTCCCCTCCCCTTGTTAATAAACATGAAAGAAAGTGAATATTTAAGGTTCCAAACTTGGGTGACCCCTGAAAAAATGAAACTAATGCCTTTTTAGCAATATTTTTCTTGCTAATTTTCTGGATTGCTCTTCTAGTATCATATGGATTTTCATATACATGGTGGGAAAAGCTATCCTGAGAGCCAACATAATTAAAAAAGGGGGAGTTAAAAATACCTTAGCTGCTGAAATATTGACATTAGTAATGTCTATTTAATTTTGTTGAAGGATTATCTTGTATATTTTCCAAAGATGTGTTTAAAGAGAAGAGTAATCTGCGGTAGTGTCCCTATTTCTGGTTTAGGAGGCCTGGATTCAAGACCCATCTCATGGAGTCATAGAGATGTACAGCATAGAAACAGACCCTTTGGTCCAACTCGTCCATGCCAACCGGATATCCTAACTTAACCTGGTCCCATTTACCAGTTCATGGCCCATATCACTCTAAACCTTTCCTATTCATATGTCCATCCAGGTGCCTTTTTAAATGCTGTAATTGTACCAGCCTCCACCAGTTCTTCTGGCAGCTCATTCCATACACGCACCACCCTCTGCGTGAAAAGTTTGCCCCTTAGGTCCCTTTTATATCTTTCCCCTCTCACCCTAAACCTACGCCTTCTAGTTCTGGACTCCCACATCCCAGAGGAATGACTTTTTCTTTCTACCCTATCCTTGCCCCTCATGATTTTATGAACCTCTGTGAGATCATCACCTCTCAGCCTCTGACGGTCCAGGGAAAACAACCCCAGCCTATTAAACCTCTTCCTCTAGCTCAAATCCTCCAACCCAGGCAACATTCTTGTAAATCTTTTCTGAACCCTTTCAAGTTTCACAGCATTTTTCCTATAGCAGTGAGCTCAGAATTGCACACAGTATTCCATATCTGGCCTAACCAATGTCCTCTACAGCTGCAACAGGACCTCCCAACTCCTATACTCAGTGCTCTGACTAATAAAGGAAAGTATACCAAATGCCTCCTTCACTATCCCATCTACCTGTTAAGGAACTATGCACCTGCCCTCCAAGGTCTCTCTTTTTCAGCAACACTCCCCAGACCTTACCATTATGTCTGTAAGTCCTGTTCTGATTTGCTTTTCCAAAATGCAACACCTTACATTTATCTAAATTAAATTCCATCTGCCACTCCTCAACCCATTGGCTCATCTGATCAAGATCCCATTGTAATCCGAGGTAACCTTCCTTGCTATCCACTACACCTCCAATGTTGGTGTCATCTGCAAACATATTAACTATACCTCTTATACTCACATCGGAATCATTTATATGCATGATGAAAAGCAGTGGACCAGCACTGATCCTTGTGGCACAACACTGGTTCAGACCTCCAGCCTGAAAAGTAACCCTCCATCACCACGCTCAGTCTTCTACTTTTTGAGCCTTGCTAACCAGTCTACCATGAGGAACCTTGTTGAATGCCTTACTGAAGTCCATATAGATCACATCCACTGCTCTGCCCTCATCAGTTCTCTTTGTGACTTCTTCAAAAAACTCAAATTAAGTTGGATGTGAAATGCCATCTCTAAACAGATTGATTAGAGAATACCTAAAACTGAAACAGGGTTATCATGGCTCAGAAGTAGGGACACTCTGAGGCTATGGTGCAAATGCCACCTGCTCCTGAAGTGCGTAAGAACATCTTTGAACAGTTTGATTAGAAATTATCTGTTAAGCAGAATTAGCTGGGAGGATCTGTAGAAGGAACTATAAGTCTGAACAGTAATAAACTGCCCATAAAGGTATTTTAAGGTCTCTTAGAAACATACAAGCCTTTCCCATCTACCCGTCAGGGTAATGCGCATTCCAGTGTCAGTCTTGTAAACCTCCTGTGAACCAGTTCCACAAATTTGCATTCTTTCTTAAATTGGGAGACTAAAATTACATGTAATATTTGAGATGTGGTCTTGGCAATGTCAAGTTTAACTGAAGCATACAAAATAAGAGCAGAGGTAGACCTTTGAGCCTGTTCCACTATCCAGTCGTCTCATTGCTGATGTGTTTGTACTTCGAATTGCAAATTTTCATCTATCCCTGATGACCTTTGATTTCTTTGCCGAAGAAGAATCCATCCTGCTATGAGGAGAAAAAATATACTTGATGCTATCCTCAAAGGGTGATCCCTAACTTTAAAACAGTGCTTTCTAGTTCTCGACTGACCTACAAGTGGTTGTATTCATCTGCCGTCCACCTTTTCAAAACCATTCAGGATCTTGTGCAGTTTGACCAAGTCACCCCTCGGTCTTCTAAACTCCAGTGAAAACAAGCCCAGCCTTTCTAACCTTCCTCACAGGACAACTCGCTCATCAAGATATGTCAGTGTGGTCAACCCCCTCTGGAACATTTCGAGTACAGTTGCACCCAGTCGAAAATTCAGTAACCAAAGCTGCATGTAGTATTTGAGATGTACCCTCACTCATGCTCTGTTCAATCCTTACTTTTCTGAACGCAAAGAGCTGCCGAAGCTGATAACCTGGAACAAAAATGAAGTGCTGGAGAAACACAGCGAGTTTGGCAACATCTAAAGTGATTAAAAATAGAGTGAGTGATTTGAGTCCAATGATGTGATGTAATAAAGGATTACACCGCTTTAGCATTCTTGGTTTAATGTATAACCGCTTACTGACATTTTGCACTAGAAATCCAACATCTTTCCACACTTCAGAAATCTGTAATTGTTCTCCATTTTTAATATTTTTAAAATTCTTCTTGCCAAAGTAAATTTCATATTTATATTCACATTTGCCAGATTTTGCCCACTCATTCAACCTCTTTATAATCATCTGCAATCAACTTGTGTCCTCACAGAATAATTTCCCACTATGTTGTGTTATTTGTGAATATAGCCGCCATGCCTTTAAATGAAGTCATTGATGAAATTGTCCAAAATTGAGGTCACAGCATGGATCCCTGCAGAATTCCACTACCAAGTGGAGAAAGATACATTTGTGGATACAGTTTGTTTTCTACCACCTGGCCCGTTGCCTGTCCATGTTAACATCTTACTCCCTCTGTCATCAACTTTTATTTTCTGCAGTGAAGTTTGATTTTGTCCTTTAGCAAATGATTTTCAGAGCTTCACCTCATTGACAGCTTTTACCACAAGAGTGACTTCCTCTGGTCACAGTTGAATTTTCCTGCAATTTCGAAATTTTCTGGCGGTGAATTTACACACAGCGCCCATGAATTTTGACAATTTAGTGCTGTTAGTTTTGGTGGACTTAGCACAGTCCATTTCATTCCTTGATGTCTTTACAAGATAAATTCTCAGAGGCTGATTTTTTTTCCAAACTGGAGGGTTTATGATTGTAGTATTGGGATAGAGAGTTAGCCATTTCAAGTTTGAGCCGAGGAAAAAATATTGTTTGAACTGGTTGTAAACCTTTGGAATTGTTTATCCTTGAAGGTTGTGGTTGTTGGATGTTTAGGCATTGAGGAAATCGAGCAAAATGAGGGTGTTGCAGGAATGTGAAGTTCTGAATGATGGCTTCGTCTTCTGTTTTGAAATGCCATTACAGCCAGACTACTAAGATCCCTTGGAATCCTAGTAGCACACAAACCCACCAAAACTCTCAAACAAAAACTAACAAACTTAAAAGACCCAGTACAACCAATGGACAAAACCAACATCATCTACAAAATTCCATGCAAGGACTGCCACAAACACTACGTAGGACAAACAGGAAGAAAGTTAGCCACCAGGATACACGAACACCAGCTAGCCACAAAAAGACACGATCCTCTGTCCCTCCACACGGATGAAAAAAAAACATCATTTCGACTGGGAAAACACATCTATCCTGGGACAGGCTAAGCAAAGACATGCCAGAGAATTCCTAGAGGCCTGGCACTCCAACCACAACGCCATAAACAAACACACAGATCTAGATGCCATCTATCAACCCTTCAGAAAATGAACAGGAAATGACATCACCACAAACCCCCAGAACCCCATCCAGGAGAAAGCTATAAATAGAAAGCGGGAGACAACAGTTTCGCTTCACTTGGAGGTCGCCACTGATGATGTTACCTAGCCAGGTGGTGAAACATCTGGATATCACACCTACAGCTTAGCGAGCAAACCTACACCCTAAACCTCAACCTGAGCTACAAACCTTGCAAATACTAGTAATGTTGCTTGTCTTCATGTATAGTGGTTTTCACCAAAAAGCATTAATTCTATTGTGTCTCTAATAGGAACTTTGCAAGTGCAGGATGAAAAATATGATCAGTTTGTTTCTGCATTCTGAGATGAAGTATTTTATTTCCATATTGTACCAAATTGTGCTGAATTTGAGTGTCTTTTGAACTTAACAGTTTGATTGGGATTGATATGGGTTTTTTTCAAGATCCTGACTAAATTCAACTTCACAACCTGGTTACAAAGCATTCATTTAATGCTGTACTGTAGTTTTAAATATTCTTAAATTTTGCTTGAAAAGTACATTTCGGCTGTGTGCAATCTAGAGTGCATCACATACCAAAACATTAGATGGTTGTTATCTTAGTCATGAGATATGTTGCTGTGTATATATCAGTGATGTATTCCATAAAATATGTGAAAAAGAGATCCTTAGAGTTTCACTATCTGTTGCTCAAGGGTCAAAGGCGACAGATTATTTGTATTGTATGATTTAGTCACGTGCAGGCTGGATATAATTTGCTGTCTACTATAAACAAGAATTTGCATTAATGTAGAATGAAGTTGATAAGAAAATGAATATTGCAATACTGCATTAGTAGTTCGATACCTGAGCTAGCTTTTCTCCTTAACATAAAAGCAACAAATTTATCAAAAACTTCTAAACTATCATTGTAGACATGATGCTACCTTGTAAATTGTTTGCAGTTCTGTTGCATGTAAGAGACACTAAAAATGGCACTCAATCAGTCGTGAACTCCAAAGGCTTGAAAATGGAGTATTTTGGATGTTGCTTGTGAGATTAGTATTTGACAACAAAGCTGTGGAGCAGGAGTGCTAAACTATATTGTCAGTAGTGTACTGTTTTGCTTGCCTCAAAATATGATTTCAATTTTAATCACTGACTAGGATTGGATCTTTGACATGAAAGTTTAAAAACATGTGACACTAAACTTTCTGATCAGTTACTTGATCATTTGACATCTTATAAAAGTTTGTTTCTAACCAGTTACAGATCTGCAACAATACAATTCCAAAGTGATTATGGCACTAATACTTGGAGAAGATATGATTACCTTATGATGTGAGTTAATTCTCTGGATCATAACTCAAGTGTAGGAGAGTAAGTAGTGGATGCAGTACCCACTCTTCCCTCTTTATCTTGTTCTCTCCTGAAAGGATGGTTGGTCAAGCTCTTTGTAATTTATCAGCTCCATATACCTTGCATGATGAATCATTAGATGTTTACAGTGGTTCACTGAATACCCCTCTTGCTTCTGAGCCAGAAAATTGCAGGTTCACAATACTGCTCTAGAACCTCGGTGCAAAATTCAATATTGATAATCACTACATGGGGGTTGTTGCATTGTTTGAGGGGCCACTTTTTGCATTAGATTTTAAAGCATGCCACTTGTCTGTCTGCTATTGGTGGACGTGAGACATTCTACAGCACCATTTCAAAGAAGAATGGCACATGTCTTTGGCACCTAGATTAATGTCTAAATCTTGATGAGAGCTAGCAATAAATATAATATGAGCATGAGGCATTGCTCTTATTGGAGCTTTCTACATACAAATTGGTTGCCATGTTTCCTACATTGCACCACTTAGTACCATTTGAAAAGTATTTCATTGCCTGGAAAATGTTTTTGAGACATTTATTTACCATCAAAGGCATGATAAAATTCAACTGGTCCTCCTCTGTTATGAATCTGGCTATAAGTGTCAGTCTATGATTTATGCTTTTGATACTTTCACAGAAGCAATGTTACTGCATGAAGGTAGATTGAGGCAGATTTAGTTTAAACATTTAGGATATTGTGCTTTTTTTTGTAGACTGGAGATGGTTAAACTGGTTACTGAACATGGTATGCCTGAGTGCCAAAAGATGGCTTTTGTTTGACTGCTATCTAATAGTACTGTGCTAATTAAACCACGGAAATCTTGTTTGGATGATAGAATACGCCTATTTATTGGTTATTCAGCTGGTATACGGGTGTTAGAGGATAACGGCATGAATATACATGCTCGCTTAAAATGCCCTTACACTGGACTTCCAGTAGCAGATTTTGTCTGTCAGAGGGCATTTCAAATTCTGTTTTCACTCTTGAATTAAAGGACGATGTAGAGGTGCTGGTGTTGGACTGGGGTGGACTAAGTTAAAAATCACACAACACCAGGTTTAGTTGGAAATATAATTAAAGGATGGCTAGGTCATTTTATTTTTCTGCAATTACAGTAGGAAATGCTGGTTTCTTAATTTCATCTTCCACTTCTTCAAGCTTGGGCAATACTGAAAACATTTATTAAACATCCTTCACTTTCATCTCTTCTTTTAGTTATGTCAAAACAAAGACCAGACTAGGACCTTTTTATGGCTTAATTCCATATCTATCAATTTATTGATCTGTGGATTTAGGTGGAAACCACTATTTCAGAGCAATGGTAATAACAGTGCCAGAAATATTTAGCAGACTTGGCAAAACTTGATGAAGAGAGAAACAAATTTAATGTTTTAACTTGAGTATGAATTTTTGCCTGTGTTCTGAAGTTCCATTTTAGGCCAATTTTGGATTTTCCATGTAAGACTTCGTTCGAACTGCTTTGAATTGATTTTTAATTCGTGATTGTTTTCTAACTTTGATATATTATTTTTCTGATTTATAGGCAGCTGATGAGCCTGCCTATCTCACAGTGGGAACGGATGTTAGTGCCAAGTACCGTGGTGCCTTCTGCGAGGCAAAAATTAAGACCGTGAAGCGATTGGTAAAGGTCAAGGTATGTTGCTTGCTGTTCACCAGAAATCTATAACTTAATTCAGTTAAGTTTGGCTTTTAGTTCTACTATGATGCCTCATTGAAATTTCAGAATGTCTAAGCCTGTTTTATAATTTTTATATTGCCTAGGTGATCTTTAAGCATGACAGTTCTACACATGTTGTCCAGGATGACCAAGTAAAAGGCCCATTAAGGGTATGTATGACTTTCTTTTGTTGACATTCTGCCCGAGTTGATCTAACCTGAAATTTTGTAGTTGTGCAGCCAATAGAGACTGCTTTTTTGCACTTTTATAATATTAGGCACCTCTTTTGTGATTTCACTCCTATTGCTATCGAAATCCTCCTGAAACTTTTTCAGTGCATCCATGCCCATTTACCAAGGTTTCCCTACAATAAAAAAACTCTCATAAAATGACATGTACTGTTACTTGTATTGAGTTCTACTGGCCTATCAACCTCATACTTTATGATCTCAACTTAATCTCCAGTTCTCTATGTGTTAGGTTGCATTTATAGTCCTAATGAATTATGAGTTGTTGAATACATCTTCAGTGCAGAATGTTTGGGACTTAGGTACTTCTGGATTTTGGAATTTTCTGGATTATTAAATAACCTTGGAATGCCTAACTACAAATGTATGAACTCAATATTAGTAAATACCTGAGACACAAAACAGAGCAAAACTAGTGTGGTAGTGTGGGTGGGAAGATGGTAGTGATTGGGTGGGATGAGTCCAGCAAGAGAGGCAAGTTTGAGATTATTTGAGTTTGTTTGGATGAGAATGAGTTGCAGATTGAGTAGCCCACTGAGCATAGGATCAAGGTATACAATGCCGTAAAAATGTATGGGCATCTAGAATGGAATGTAATGGTAGATGGTAACAGTGCAGTCAGAAAATGGTGCTGTTTCCTGCAGCACAGAGCCTGAATTTAGACAGCTGTGTTGTCTGCTTGGTTCAGGGCTTTTGGACAAAGTCTCTGGATTATTACCCAAGTCATGTGTAAATTGTCATTCAGCATATCAGATTAAAGAGATAAATGTGTGACTCGGAGACTAGTATGGGAGAAATGGGTTCTGGCTCATGGGCAGTGGCACCGTTACTGGGCAAAGTGAACTGAAGGGACAATCTCCACCTGGAACAGGGTGGGTGCTCTTGCAAGCTACATAACTAAGGAAGTACAGAGGACTTAAAACCAAATTAATGAAGACAAGGAATCAAGATGGAAAGATGTAGTAAATCAAAGACAAGGCCAAAGAGAAAAGTACTAATCTGGGAAATGATGAACAGACCACAACAGGAAGGGATAGAGAGTACAAATCTAACAGTTAGCTAATAGGTAAGACTGGAAGTTAGAAAATTAATGAAAGTATGCAACTGAAGACTCTGTATCTGAATCATTAGAGTCAAAGAGATGTATAGCATGGAACAGACTCTTCAATTCAACTCACCCGTGCCGACCAGATATCCTAAATTAATCTAGTTCCATTTGCCAGCACTTGGCCCATATCCCTCTAAACCCTTCCCATTCGTGTACCCATTTAGGTGTCTTTTAAATGTAGCAATTGGACCAGTCTCTACCACATCCTCTGGCAGCTCATTCCATAGATACACCACCCTATATGTGAAAAATTTGCCCCAGAGGTCCTTTTTAACTCTTTCCCCTCTCACTATAAACAAGTTCTGGACTCCCCCCCCCCCCCAATCCAGGAAAAAGACCTTGTCTATTTACCCTGTCCATGCCCCTCATGATTTTATAACCTTCTATTAGGTCACCTCTCAGCCTCCGACGCTCCAAGGAAAACAACCCCACCTATTCAGCCTCTCCTAATAGCTCAAACCCTCCAACCTTGGCAACATTCTTAAGTCTTTCCTGAACCCTATCAAGTTTCACAACATTCTTCCTGTAGGAGGAAGACCAGAATTGCATGCAATATTCCAGAACTGGCCTAACCAGTGTCCTGCCCAACCCCTTGACTCAATGCTCTGACCAATAAAGGAAAGCGTACGAAACACCTTTTGCGCTATCGTATCTACCTGCAACTCCACGTTGCAGAAACTATGAACCTGAACCTGCACTCCAAGGTCTCTTTGTTCAGCAACACTCCCCAGGACCTTACATCATGAGGCAACCTTCTTTGCGGTCCACTACACCAATTTTGGAGTTATCAAACTTACTAAAGTACCTCCTATGTTCACATCCAAATCATTTATATAAATGATGAAAAGTAGTGGACCCAACATCAATCCTTGTGATACACTGAAGGTCACAGGCCTCCAGTTTGAGAAGCAAACCTTCACTACCATCCACGGTCATCTACCTTTGAGCCAGTTCTTTATCCAATGTCTAGTCCTCCCTGTATTCCATGTGATCTAACCTTGCTAACCAGTCTACCATGAAGAACTTTGTTGAACGCCTTACTGAAGTTCATATAGATCATATACACCAGTCTGCCCTCATCAATTCTCTTTGTTACTACCTCATAAAACTCAAATCAAGTTAGCGAGACATGATTTCCATGCACAAAGCCATGTTGACTATCCCTAACCAGTCCTTGCCTCTCCAAATACATGTAAATCCTATCCTTCAGGATTCCTTCCAACAACTTGCTCACCACTGATATCAGGTTCACCGGTCTATACTTCCCTGCTTTTCCTTACCACCTTTCTTAAGTAGTCGCACCACATTGGCTAACCTCCAGTCTTCTGGCACCTTCCCTGTAACTATTAATGATTCAAATATCTCAGCAAGAGGCCCAGCAATCACTTCCCTAGCTCTCTGAGTTCTAGGGTACACCTGATCTACCACCTTTGTGCATTTTAAGACATCCAGCACTACCACCTCTAATATGGACATTTTTCAAGATGTATCATCTGTTTCCCCATATTTTGTATCTTCCATGTCCTCCTCCCACAGTAAACACTGATGCAAAATACTCATTTAGTATCTTGCCCCATCTCCTGCGGTTCCACAAATAGGCTGCCCTGCTGATCTTTGAGGCGTCCTATTCGCTCCTTCGCCCTTGTTGTCCTTTATGTTTTTATAAAATCCCTTTTTGGATTCTCATTAACCCTATTTGCCAAAACTATCTCATGTCCCTTTTTGTCCTCCTGATTGCCCTCTTAAGTACATTTGTACTGCCTTTATACTCTTCTAAGGATTCACTCGATCTCTGCTGTCTGTACCTGACATATACTTCCTTCTTTATCTTAACCAAAACCTCAATTTCACTAGTCATCCAGCATTTTTTTAGACCTACTAGCCTTGCCTTTCACCCGAATGGGAACATACTGTCTCTGGACTCTGGTCTCATTTTTGAAGACTTTCCATTTGCCAGCTGTCCCTTTACATGCGAACATCCACACCCAATCAACTTTTGAAAGTTCTTGCCTCATACCATCAAAATTGGCCTTCCTCCAATAGAGAACTTCAACTTTTAGATCTGGTCTATGCTTTTCCATCACTGTTTTAAAACTAATAGAATTATAGTCGCTGGCCCCAACGTGCTCCCCCACTGACACCTCAGTCACCTGCCCTGCCTTTCCCAAGAGTAGGTCAAATTTTGCACCATCTCTTTTAGGTACATCCACAGACTGAATCAGAAAATGTTCTTGTACATACTTAACAAATTCTTCTCCATCTAAACCCTTAACACTATGGCAGTCCCAGTCTATGTTTGGAAAGTTAAAATTCCCTACCATTACCACCCTGTTATTCCTACAGATAACTGAGATCTCCTTACAAATTTGTTTCTTCATTTCCCTCTGACTATTAGGGATCTACAGTACAATCCCAATAAGGTGGTCATCTCTTTTTTTTTATTTCTTTGTTCCACCCAAATAACTTCCCTAGATGTATTTCCAGGAATATTGTCCCTAAGTACAGCTGTACTGTTATCCCTTATGAAAAACTTCACTCCTCCTTCTCTCTTGCCCCCTTTCTATCCATTTATATCCTGAAATATTCAGCTGCCGGTCCTGCCCATCCCTGAGCTACTTCTCTGTAATTGCTATGATGTTCCAGTCCCATGTTCCTAACTATGCCCTGAGTTCATCTGCCTTTCCTGTTAGTCCTCTTGCATTGAAATAGATGCAGTTTAATTTACCTCATTCTCTGCTTTGTTCCTGACTGTTTGAATTGATTCTTTTCAGAACCATACCAGTCTCAGACTGATCTCTTTCCTCAATATCTCCCTGGGTCCCATCCTCCCAAACAGCACGAGCAAATCTCCCTGCCAGTATGTTAGACCCTTTCCAATTCGGGTGCAATCCATCCTTCTTGTACAGGTCATATCTATCCCAGAAGAGATTCCAATGATCCAAAAATGTGAGCCCTTCTCCCATGCACCAGCTCCTCAGCCACGCATTCATTTACTCTATCCTTCTATTCCCACTGGCTTGTAGCGCTGGGAGTAATCCAGATATTACTACCTGTTTTAAATTCCTACCTAATTTCCTAAATTCTTCTTTCAGAATCTCATTCTTTTCCCTTCCTATGTCGTTAGTTCCAATGCCAACAACAACCTCCTGCTCGTCCCACTCCTCTTTGAGAATATTCTGCACTGTCTTCAAGATATCCTTGATCCTGGCACCAGCGAGGCAACACAACATTCTGATTTCTCGCTGTTGGCCACAGAAACGTCTGTCTTTGCCTCTGACTAGAGAGTCCCTTATCACAGTTGATTGCTTGGAACCTGATGTATCCCTCATTACATTACAGTTAGTCTTGGTACCAGAAACTTGGCTATTCGTGCTAAATTCCCCTGTTGGTCCATTACCCTCTACATTTTTCAAAGCAGTATATTGATTGAAATGGGGATAGCCACTCCTGCACTACCTGCCTCCTTCTCCTACCTTTCCTGGCAGTAACCCATCTATCTGATTTGTATCTGTAGTTTTTCTCCCTTTGTAGAACTGCCATCCATCACGTCACCGAGCTTCTGTAAATTCCTCATTGCCTCTAACTGCCGCTCCAACTGATCCATGCAATCTGATAGGATTCACAGTCTAGATTAGAGTGGTGCCGGAAAAACACAGCAGGTCAGGCAGCATCCAAGGAGCAGGAAAATCAACATTTCAGGCAAAAGCCCTTCTTCAGGAATAATGAAGGGCTTTTGCTCGAAATGTTGATTTTCCTGCTCGGATGCTGCCTGACCTGTACTTTTCCAGCACCAGGCTAATCTAGACTCTGATCTCTAGCATCTGCAGTCCTCACTTTTGCCTGATAGGATTCGCCAACAAGCACATTTGCTGCAGACATAGTCATCAGTAACATGAACATTCTCCTTAATCTCCCACATCTGACAGGAAGGACACATCTCTCTACTAAAGGCTATCTTTGCATCCTAAGAATCTACAGAAAATAGCACTGTCCTGTTGCTTTGAAAAATATTGATCTAGGCTATCTTAGTAACTGTGGTTTATATTCTAAAATTTTAATCAAGGTAGATGTCAGTAAAACATATAACCAAAAAAAACCACTCCACTCATTACTGTAGAAGTACAGCAAGGTTACACGTTAAAAATTATGCACTTATCTGTTCCTGTGCTGTGAGCTCCTCCATACTGGTCCCTCCAAGGTCAGCTGTGAATTTCGCTGTTTGTTAACTTTTCTTAGACCCACTCTGATGTCCAGAAAATGTCTACCAAAGGCATTTGCTGCTGTGTCAGGCAGCAGTGTAGATTTTTCTTTCTCTCTCTCTCTCTCTCTCATGTAGTCTTTGCTTTTGCTCTCTTCTTCCTTTTTAAGGTGCTGTTGTTTTGATCTTTTTTCCCCAAAGTTTCAAAACAGTACAACAGCATATAAAACAGTAATTACTGCTCCTGGAATTTGAGGAAATCACCCACTGCACCTAAAATACCTCAAAAAAGGAGCAGCTCTTACAGCCACAATTTTTCCTGTCCTCCATCAATAGGATAATGGCTGATTCAACACTCCTGAAGTGATATTGATGCAAATTCAGGAATATGAATACTTCAGAAGTGCTTTCTCAGGGAAATATTTCCTGAGACCAAGGTGCCTCAATTCAAATATATTTCATCATTCCAGTACATTTCCTTCGCTGTTGAGAAATTTCTGTAAGTCCAATTCAATTTAATCTGCCTCATGGTAACATTCGCTCCCACTCTACCCCTCAATTACTGAGTCAGCTTATTTTTCCCGTGACCATGCATTTTCCCTTCAGTCATTCAGGCAGTATGATCTTTTAAAAAAAAAATTAGGAAGAAAAGAGTTAAAAGTGTTCAAAAAGTAAGTCTGGAGAATTACCAACTGAAAAGTGAACTAATTGCAGATGAAGTGCAGAGAGTCTTTACATCAGTCTTCACTATAGAGGACACTAGTAGCAATGAGGGAAGTGCTCTTGAGTAAATGACTAGAGCTGACAAGTGCCTTAGCCTTAATGGATTTCATCATAGATTCTTAAAAGAAGTAGCTTTGAAATAGTTTTTGCATTGGTTTTATTTTCTGCACTCATTCTCAATTCGAAAAGTCTGGGCTAGATTGGAAGGCAGCAACTGTAGTTCCTTTATTTGAAAAGGGAGGGCGACAGAAAGCAGGAGACTACAGCTGAGCTACCCGAGCATAGTTCACACAGAGTCTTGGAAGCTATTGCTAAAGAGGTTATGATAGCATGGTACTTAGATGAGTTCAAGGTAATCGAGCAGAGTCAACATAGTTTTGTGACATGACGATCATTTTTTATGAATCTGTTACGATTCTTGGAAGAAGTAAGTTTGCAGATGACACCAAAAATGGAGGGTAGTGGACAGCGAAGAATGTTACCTTAGATTACAATGGGATCTCGATCAGATAGGCCAATGAGCTGAGGAGTGGCAGATGGAGTTCCATTTAGATAAATGTGAGGTGCTGCATTTGGGAAAGCAAATCTTAGCAGGACTTACACACTTAATGGTAAGGTACTCGGAGTACAGTGGAAAAAGAGAGACCTTGGAGTGCAGGTGCATAGTTCCTTGAAAGTCAAGTTGCAGGTAGATAGGGATAGTGAAGAAGGCAGTGTTTGGTATGCTTTCCTTTATTGGTCAGAGTATTGAGTACACGAGTTGGGAGGTCATGTTGCAGCTGTACAGGACATTGGTTAGGCCACTTTTGAAATTTTGTGTGCAGTTCTGGTCTGCTTCCTATTGGAAAGATGTTGTGAAACTGAAACGGTTCAGAAACGACTTACAGAAATGTTGCCAGGGTTGGAATATTTGAGCTACAGGGAGAGGTTGAGTAGGCTGGGGCTGTTTTCCCTGGAGGCTGAGAGGTGATCTTATGGAGGGTTGTAAAATCATGAGGGGCATGGATAAGATAAATAGACAATGTCTTTTCCCTGGGGTGGGGGAGTCCAGAACTCGAGGGCATAGGTTTAGGGTGAGAGGGGAAAGACATAAAAGGCAACCTTTTTATACAGAGCATGGTACCTGTATAGAATGAGCTGCCAGAGGAAGTGGTGGAGGCTAGTACATTTGCAACATCTGGTGGGATATTGGCTGGGTGCTAGCAAGTGAGACTAGATTGGGTTGGGATATCTGGTTGGCGTGGACATGTTGGCCCTAAGGATGTGTTTCCATGCTGAACGTCTCTATGATTCTGTAAGTGGTTAAATGGAGGACACAATTCTTGAGATTAAAGGGTGTGGAGTATCAGTGGGAATGGGATACTGAATAGGATGATCAACCATGATCATATTTGAATGGAGTAGCAGGTTTGAAGGGCCAAATGGCCTGCTCCTGTTCTTATTTTCTCTATTTCTCACACTTCTCTGAACACCCTTAAGTATTGATGAGCAAAACCATTTGCATTACTCCAGATGTGTTCTCATCAGTGCCCTGTACAACCAAAGCACGACCTTCCTACTTGTATATTCAATTCTTCTTTGAATAAGTTGGAACATTCTACTAGGTTTCCTAATTACTTGCTGTACCTACATACTAGCCTTTTGTGATTCATGCAAAAGGAGCCCCAGATGTCTCTGCTCTCATTGTTCTAAAATCTTTCAGAACTTTTGAAAAATTATTAAAATATTGTTGCCAAGACGACAATTTCACATTTACCAGCGTATTAACTGTTTGCCAGGTCTTTGCCCATTCACTTAAGACCTCTCTCTTTTTGTAGCCTCATTATATCCTCTCACAACTTAGGTTCCTGGCTACCTTTGTGCCATCAGAAAATTTAAAACCATACCTTCCAATCCTTCATCCAAGTCATTCAGATAAATTGGAAACATTGATCCACGAGGCACATCAAACAGAAACTGAAATGAACTAACTAAATAAATACTACAACTACAAGACTAGGTCAGAGGCTTGAAATCTTGCAGAATGTAACTCACACTTCCTCAATCCTCAAAGCCTGTCCACCATCCACAAGGTTCATATCAGGATGGAATACTTCTTATTTGCCTGGTTGAATGCACCTTGAACAACATTCAAAAAGCTGGACATCATCCAGGCCAAAGCAACAGGCTTGAATGCTACCACATTCACAGTCGCTTCTCCCATCCTGATATACAGCGGCAAACGGTGTCTACCATCGACAAAAAGCAACACAGAAATTCACCAAAATTTCTTCACCACACTAACCCAAGGTGAAGGACAAGGGCAGCAGACACATGGAAATAACACTGCCTCTACAAGTCACACGATCCGCAAAATATATTCCCAATCTTTCACTGTTTCTGGGTCAAAATCCCGGAACTCCCTCTTTAACAGCAATATGTTTACTAATGGGTTTATGTATACTAATGGAATGCAGTCAGTTCTGATATAACGTGATAGTTTCCATTCTCGTGTGATCTCACATGATAACAAAATTTCCCAAAAGCCACGCCGTTTAAATGAATGGGGCCGGAATTGCATTACAAACAGGGAAGGGAAGTTCACATTCCACAAATGACGGTCTAAATTCTTCAATCACGTTAAAGCAACGTGCATTATAGCAGAACTGACTGTAAGTGGTATAAACTCACCAGCACCATAAAAGGCAACTAATGATGAGTAATAAATTCTGGCTTAGTCTGTGAAGCCCAAGTGCTCTGAATGAATTTTTAAAAATGGTTACATCAGAACAACCTGAAAAAGACCCATTTATGCCTACACTCTGCTTCCTGTTAGCCTTGTCAATATTTTACCTGTGCCAAAAGATGACTATGACGTGATGAGTTTCAATTTTCCCTGCAATAACTGGTGATGTTGAATTTGTCAACTGGAATCTAGTTACAGTACATCCACCAGTTCACCTTTGGCAACAGCACTTACTGAGAGTCGTACAGATGTACAGCGCGGAAACAGACCTTTCAATCCATCTCGTCCATGCCAACCAGGTATCCCAACACAATCTAGTCCCATCTGCTAGCAACTGGCCCATATCCTTCATATACTCATCCAGGTGCCTTTTAAATGTTGTAATTGTACCAGCCTGCACCACTTCTTCTGGCAGCCCATTCAACACATGCACCACCCTCTGTGTGAAAAGGATGTCCCTTAGGTCCCTTTTATATCTTTCTCCTCTCATCCTGAACCTATGCCATCTAGTTCTGGACTCCCCCAGCCCAGGGAAAAGACTCTGTTTGTGTACCCTATCTATGCTCCTCATGATTTTATAAACTTCTATAAGTACACCCCCTCAGCCTCCGATGCTCCAGAGAAAACAGCCCCAGCCTATTCAACCTCTCCCTATAGCTCAAATACTCCAATCCTGGCAACATTCTTGAATTTCTTTTTCTGAACCCTTTCAAGTTTCACAACACCTTTCCGATAGGAAGGAGACCAGAACTGTGTACAATATTCCAAAAGTGGCCTAACCAATGTCTTATACATGACCTTCCAACTCCTGTGCTCAGTACTCTGACCAATAAAGGAAAGCATACCAAACGCCACCTTCACTATTCTGTCTACCTGTGACTCTATCTTCAAGGAGCTGTGAACCTGCACTCTGAGGTCTCTTTGTTCAGCAACACTCCCTAGTCCTTACCATGAAGTGTAGAAGTCCTGCTAAGATTTGCTTTCCCAAAATGCAGCACCTTGCATTTATCTAAATTAAACTCCATCTGCCACTCCGCAGTCCATTGGTAAGAGGTAACCCTCTTCGCTGTCCACTACACTTCCAATTTTGGTGTCATCTGCAAACTTGCTAACTGTATTTCTTATGCTCATATCCAAATAATTTATATTAATGATGAAAAGTAGTGGACCCAGCACCAATCCTTGTGGCATTCCACTGGTCACAGGCCTGAAGTCTAAAAAGCAGCCTTCCATCACCACCCTCTGTCTGCTACTTTTGAGACAGTTCTGTATCCAAATAGCTAGTTCTCCCTGTATTCCATGAGATCTAAACTTGCTAACCAGTCTCCCATGGGGAACCTTGTCAAATGCCTTCCTGAGGTCCATATAGATCACATCTACCACTCTGCCCTCATTAATCCTCTTTTAATTCTTCAAAAAACTCATTCAAGTTTGAGAGACATGATTTCCCACACACAAAGCCATGTTGACTATTCCTCATCAGTCCTTGCCTTTCCGAATACATGTGCATCCTGTCCCCCAGGATTCCCTTCAACAAATTGCCCATCATTGACAACTGGCTCACCGGTCTATAGTTCCTTGGCTTGTCCTTACCACCTTTCTTAAATAGTGACACCATGTTAGCCAACCTCCAGTCTTCCAGCACCTTGCTTGTGACTATCCAGCACTTTCTCCTCTGTAACATGGACATTTTTCAGGATGTCACATCTATTTCCCTATATTCTGTATCTTCAATGTCCTTCTCTGCAGTAAACTGATGCAAAATAGTCTCTCCCCATCTCCTGTGGACACAAAGGCCACCTTGCTGATCTTTTGAGGGGCCCTCTTCTCTCCTGAGTTACCCTTTGGTCCTTAATATATTTGTTAAAAAACCCTTTGGATTCTTCTTAAGCTTATTTGCCAAACCCCTCATGTCCCCTTTTTTGCCTTTTGGATTTCCTCCTTAAGTATGCTCCTTCTGTCTTTATACTCTTCTAAGAATTCACTCAATCTATCCTCTATCTCCCTGACATATGTTTTTCTTAACCAAACCTTCAACTTTGTCTCATCATCCAACATTCCCTACACCTACTAACCTTTCCTTTCACCTTAACAGGAATATACTGTCTCCGGACTCTCGTTATCTCATTTCTGAAGACTTCCCATTTTCCAACATCTAGCACACATTGCCGTGGGACCCCATTCACATCCTGTCAATCACAAATGTTAACACTTTAGTAATTCTGTTTTTTGCCAACCAACTAATTTTCTATGAATATTGATAAGTTACTCATTGTTACCATGAACACCGAGTTTGGACAAGAAACTTTTACGTAACACCCTATCAATACCTTCTGGAAATTCATATAAAGTATGTCCATCTGTTCCCCTTTTTTCACAGCACATGATTCGCCTTCAAAAAGTTCCAATAAGCTGGTTAAATAAGATTTCTTCTTCACAAAGGAAGTTGAGTTTTCCTGACTGACTTGAGTATTCTAAGTGCCCAGCTTTAACCACTTTAAGGATTCATTTTCACACCTTCCCCTGACAGTCATCACACTAGCCGATAGTTTGCTGTTTCCTATTTCTCTCCATTCCTGGATTGGTGGAGTTGTGTTTAGTACTTTCTATTCTGATGGAACCTTTCCAGAATGTAACATTTTGGAAAGATAGATTAATGTATCTACTACCTCATTATCTACCTCTTTCCCTGGGTTTTGTAATTTTGCTAAGTTTCTTTCTCCTTTTCACCTTCTGATTTATAGCTATGTTCTCAAAACAGAGACAATGAAAAACATTTGTTTTATTTCTTTACTGTCATCTCCTGATTATCCGCCCACGGAAGGAAACTATGGGATAATCGGGTGGTCTGATTAGCAAGTTGGCAGCTGACACCTAAGATTAGTGGAGAAGTGGATGGTGAAGAGCTGTCAGCAAATGTAGCAGAATATAGAGATTTTGGAGAGTTGGGCAGAGAACTGGCAGATGGAGTTCATTCCAGGCAAATGCGAGGTGATGCAGTTTGGAAGATCCAATTCAAGAGTTGAAACACATGGTAAATGGAAAAGCCCGGGGGAAAAACATTGATGTACAGAGAGATCTGGGTGTTCAGGTGAATTGTACCCTGAAGGTGTAAACACAGGTTAATAGTGGTCAAGAAGGCATGCCTTCCTTCATTGAATGGGGTATTGAGTACAAGAGTTAGCAGGTCATGTTGCAGCTGTATAGGACTTTGGTTCGGCCACATTTGGAATACTGCATACTCTTCTGGTCACCACATTACAAAAAGGATGTGGATGCTTTGGAGAGAGTGCAGAAGAGGTTCACCTGGATCTTGCCTGGTATGGAGGGCATTAAAGATGAAGAGAGGTTGAGTTGATTAGGATTATTTTCATTAGAAAGCTGCGGTTTGGGAGAGGACTTGATTGAGTTCTACAAAATCATGAGAGTTATCAACAAGGTGGATCGCTAGAACGTTTTTCCCCAGAGTCGGGGATTCAATTACTTGGTGTCACGAGTTCAAGGTGAGGGGGGAAAGTTTCAGGGAAATATGCGTGGAAAGTTTTTTACACGGAGGGTGGTGGGTGCCTGTACCGTGTTGCCAGCGGAGGTGGTAGAAGTGAACACAATAGTGTCATTTTAAAAGTATTTAGACAGGTATATGAATGGGCAGGGTGCAGAGGGATATAGATCCTTGGAAAATAGGCGACAGGTTTATAGAGAGGTTCTGGATTGGTGCAGGTTTAGAGGGCCGAAGGACCAGTTCCCCTGCTATAATTTTCTTTGTTGTATTGTTCTTTCATATGTGTAAACATTATTCATTATAATTTTTGATTTTGTGTTTTGAATGAGTAACCAGTCGGTTTTTTGTGTGTCTTCAAGTATTTTGGAGCCAAAGTGATTTCTTTTGAAACAGTTTTTTGGCTTGCTTTTTTTTAAACCTGTGGGAAAAAGCTAGAGAGGAAAACCTTCGGGTTTCAATTTTCTTTTTACCTTTGAATGAAGATGTATTATGAATTCTTTGGAATAAGGTGGCCCTTTAGACATGTGCTCCTGAAAAGGGAATGATATATAGTGGATTAAGTTACCTCGGAGTAAGGAGTTGGTGTACATCTCAGTCCCAGAAATGTTGGGATAAATCCCTGAAGAGATTACATAAAGTTGAGTACATTGAGGCTCAGTCGTATGATCGTTTCATTCTACAGCTATCTGCAGTTCTTGTCTAAACATTGAAATCATCAGGCATTTAAACCTATTAAGATGTGAGATACAGGAGTCTAGTGCACAAGTGATGTTTTGGGTTACTGTATCACTGGTGTATTCTGGATATCATGCAAAGTTATTTTGTTTGTTTTCAATTTACACACATGTATTTGGGGAATAATGGAATTATATTTTTACTGTTTAAAAATCTGAATTCATTTCATAAGTAGATGGTTTGTTCTAATTATTTTAATTTCTTTTGTTGATACACTTATGTGTTATCATTAAAGCAAATCTGCACATGAATATTTATGTGCTTAAGACTAAACAAATCAAATATAATCTACCAAACCAGATCCTTGCCTGGGATCAGATTTGTAACTCATAACTTCAGCTGGAATCATAATATGAATATTAACTCCCCATCTTCAATTTTGAGCATGAGTAACTCACTTTAATCACTTTTTAAAAATCCCTCCAGAAACTTTTCCTTTACATTTTTACATATCTAGTTAGCTTTCCTTTTTGGTCTAATTTATTTCTCCTGATTAACGTTTTAGTAATTTCCTGTTCTTTATGTTCTGACCAATCATCCAACATCTTTGAGGTATGACTTTAAACTAATGTGCACTTGCGTGTTTGGGCAGATTTAAAATATACTATGACATTTAAAGAAGAGCAGGGACGTCCTCAATTTGTTTCAAATTTTGTTATACACAACAAAAAAATTAACTTTTTATATCTCTTTTGCTGTGGCATATCAGCTGCTACTTTCATAAAAACAGGAATGATACTTCAAGATTAATTGATTGGCTGTGAATTGATTTGTGGCCCCCTGACAGAGCAAGACGTGCTTATAAGTTTTTTAATCTTTCTTTTAATTTTTCAAGAAGTAGTACAAACAAAATGTCCAAAAAGCACATGTTAGTAGACAGGTGTGACGATCTGTTCCAGAGCCATTGTCATAGAGATGTACAGCACGGAAACAGCCCCTTCGGTCCAACTTGTCCATGTCGACCAGATATCCCAACCTAATTGAGTCCCATTGGCCAGCACTTGGTCCATACCCCTGTAAACCCTTCCTATTCATATACCCATCCAGATGCCTCTTAAATGTTACAGTTGTACCAGCCTCCACCACTTCCTCTGGCAGCTCATTCCATACATGCACCACCCTCTGTGTGAAAAGGTTGCCCTTTGTTATCTTTTCCTGCTAACCCTAAACCAATGCCCTCTAGTTCTGGACTCCCCCACCCAGGGAAAAGACTTTGTCTATTTATCCTATCCATGCCCCTCATAATTTTATAAACTTCTGAGGTCACCCCTCAGCCTTCAATGCTCCAGGGAAAGCAGCCCCAATCTATTCAGCTTCTCCCTATAGCTCTGATAGAGCAAATTGATAACGCTCCCATCAGAAAGTTGTAGGTTCAAGTTCTATTCCAGAAGAGTGAGTGCAAAAATCAAGGCTAATTCTGCAGTGGAATATTGAGGGAGTGCTGCAATGTTGAAGGTGCTACTGTTTAGATAAACAAATGTTTATTTCTCTGTCATGTGCATTTGAACACGGACATTTTTTAAAGAGATTAGATCAGCAGAGAGAGTATCCTAGTTAATATTTATCTCTTTCTTACTATTCTTAAAAGCAGGTCATCGGGCCACTAACATATTACTGCACATGGAAATTTGCCACATGCAGGTTGGTTGCTACTCTTCCTGTATTGAAACAGCATTCACACGATGGGATGTGCTGAGATCATGGGAAGTGTGAGAGTCAACTTGTCGCTGCAGCCACTGTGTATAGGAGTTGGAATATCATGTTGAGGTTGTACAGGACGTTGGTGAGGCCGTTTTTGGACTACTGTGTATATTCTGGTTGCCCTGTTATTAGAAATAGTATTATTACATAGGAGGGGGTTCAGATAAGATTTACCAGGATGTTGCATGGTCTGGTGAGTTTGAGTTATAAGGATAGGCTGGGATTTTTTTATTGGAGTGTAGGAGGTTGAGTGGTTACCTTATGAAGGTTTATAAAATCATGAGGGACATAGATAATGTGACTAGCAACGGTCTTTTCCCTCTGATGTGTGAGTTCAAAACTAGGGGGTATATTTTGTAAGGTGAGAGGAGAAAGGTTTAAAAGGGACCTGAGGGGCAACTTTCTCACACGCACGCTGGTTTGTATGTGAAATGACTTGCCAGAGGAAGTGGTAGATCCTGTCCAGTTAGAACATTTAAATAATTTTAAGGCCAACCACAGGCAAATGTGGTTAGTTTAGTTTGGGAAACTTGGTTGACTTGGATGAGTTGGATTATAATAGAATCCCTACAGTGTGGAAACAGACCATTTCGCCCAACAAATCCACACCGACCTTTCAAAGAGTAGCCTGCCCAGACCTATTCCTCTACCTGTTACTCTGTTTCCCCCCTAATGGCACCTAACCTACACATCTCTGAACACTATGGCCAGTTCACCTAACCTGCACATCTTTGGATTGTGGGAGGAAACCGGAGCACTTGAAGTAAACCCATGCACATACATGGAGAATGTGTAAACTCCCCACAGACTGTCGCCTGAGGCTGGAATCAAACTTGGGTCCCTGGCACTGAGAGGCAGCAACACTAACTACTGAGCCACTGTGTCGCCTATGTTGCTCAAACCCCTTCTTGAAACATTGCATTCTGAGTTCAATGACCTCCTGTAGTAGAGAATTACATGTGCTCACCACTCTGAGTGAAGTAATTTCTTCTCATCTCAGTCCAAATTGGTCTACCCTGCACCTTTTAGATTATGATTCCTGGTTCTGGATTCCTTCATCATTGGGAATATCCTTCCTGCATGTACTATTCTTCTTAGAATTTTAGAGATTTCCCTCATGCTTCTAAACTCCAGTGAATGTAGTAACTGATTCAGTCCCTGTTTATATATCATCCCAGCAGTCAGCCTGGTAAATCTTCACTGCAGTCACTCCATTGCCAGAACATTCATTCTCCAATAAGGAGACCAAAACTGCACACAGTGTTCAAGGTGTGGTTTCACCAATGCCGTATACAGTTGTAGCGAGACATCCTTGCTCCTGTGCTCAAATCATTTCACTGTGAAGGCCAAATATCTTTGCATTCTTCACTGCCTGTTGCACCTTCCTGCTTACTTGGAGTGAATGGTATACAAGTATACCAAGCTCTTGCTGTACCTCAAATCCAATCTGTTTCCATTCATATACCAATCTGCCTTTTGTGTAGAGGCATGGACTATTTTTTAAATGTAGAGAAAATTCAGAAATCTAAAATGCAAAGTAACTTAGGGGGTCCTACTCCAGGTTTCTGTTAAGGGAAACTTGCAGATTGAGTTGGTAGTTAGGAAGGCAAATACGGTGTTGTCATTTCGAGAGGGCTAGAATTGAAAAGTAAGGATGTACTTCTGAGGCTTTATAAGCCTCTGGTCAGACCACTTTTAAAGTATTGTGAGCAATTTTGGACCCCAATCCTCAGGAAAGATGTATTGCCCAGGAGCAAGTCCAGAAGAGGTTCATGGGAATGATCCCAGAAGAGAAAGGCTTAACATATGAGGAACGTTTGAGGACTTTGGGATGATACTTGATGGAGTTAAGAAGGATGTGGTGACATCTAATTAAAACTTAGAGAATACTGAATGGCCTGGGCAGAGTGGACATTGGGAAGGTGCTTCCATTGGCAGGAATGACAAGGACCCGAGGGCACAGCCTTTCAACCGGAGAGAAGGAGAAATGTATTTAGCCAGAGAATGGTGATTCTATGAAATTCCTTGTTACAGAAGGCTGTGGAGGCCAGGTCATTGAGTATATTTGAAACAGATAGGTTCTTGATTGCAAAAGTAATCAAAGGTTATGGGGACAAAGCAGGAAAATGGGGTTGAAAAACCTCAACCATGATTGAATGGTAGAGCAGACTCGCTGGGCTGATGGCCTGATTTCATGCCCCATGTCTTTTGTCTTATTCTGTTTATGTTACCAAAGTGAATAACCTCAGATTTATCAGCATTATACTTAATCTGTCATTCAGGTAAAGTTAATGTCGCTATAGTCCAGGGGGCCCCAGGGCTGTGCTCTCATTAGAGAGACATAGCCAACTGGAGGTGAGTTTAACCTGGTGATCACCACACCTCGGACAAGGGGCAAGGTTGAGAAGATGACAAGACCATCATTGTGACCTCAGACATTATGGAAATTAAACCTGCGCTGTCAATATCACTGCATCATAAACTCATCATCCAGACAACTGAGATAATTGACATCCCAGTCTGCCGTAAATTTGCTCACTCACTCAACTTGTCCAAATCATACTGAAACATAACAACAGGAGGAGATCATTCACCCCATTGAGCCTTTTCCACCATTTAGTCCGATCATGCCTGTTCTCAGGCCTAACTCCATATAGTTGCCTTTGTCTCCTATCCCTTAATATCTTTGCTTAAAAAAAAACTTACCTGTCTCAGGTTTAAAATTAACAACGATGTACCATCAACTACTGTTTGTGTATGGAAGTGCTTCCTAACTTTTCTGCTGAAAAGTCTGGTCCTAATTTTTAAATTATATCCCCTAGCTCTAGAATCCCCAATGAATAGAAATATTTTATCTTGATCTACTCTGTTCGTTCTTATTGATATCTAGGAGATTTTAATCAGATTACTGCATAACCTTCTGAACTTAAAAAAAAAACACATTTTTATAATCCCTCTTCACAAGATTGTTCTTGTAAACTGACATTGTACTTCCTCCAAAGTCAGCATGACCTTCCTAAGGTGTGGTGTTCGGATCTGCCCTCAGTCCTCCAAGTGGGTCCATCCTCCTTACAGTTCACCTTCCCACCCAGCTTTTCATTGCTACAAACTTGGAAAAATAGCATTGAGTTCCCTCATCTACATCATTACTATCTATTGTGAATACTTGGAGTTCAAGCACAGATCTGTGCAGCACCCCACTAATGATTGGCTGCCATTCAGAAAATGGCCTGTTTGTTTTTACTCTTTGTTTCCTGTCTGTCAACCAGTTCTCTGTCTGTATCCCGACACTGTCCTCAATCCCACGTACCTTAATTTTACATGCTAATCTCTTTTATGTGAGCTCTTAATAAAAGCCTTCTGAAAGTTCACTTAAAGCATATTCATTAGTTCCCTCTGACCAAACCTACTAGTTACATCCTTGAAAAGTTTCAGTAGGTTTTGTCAGAGTAATAGCTGGAATGGGCAGGTTCTCTGACAATGTTTGACAGATAATGCTCAATGAAGGTTTGATCAAAATCTATAATATTCTGAAGTCTAGACAATATAGATGCAAACAGGATGTTTTCTCTTTCAGAGAATTTTGAACTAGGGGTCTCTTTAAAAATGAGAAGTTGCCTATTTAAAACAAAGATGAGGCAAACAGTTTTCTCAGACAACTCTGAACCTTCAGGTCTCTCTTCCTGAGGTGATAATGAGAATAGAGCCTTTGTAGTTTTTTATGAGGGCAAAAGTGAATAGATTCTGGACAACCAAGGGACGGTAATCACTATTTACAACTCCTTCCTATCTTTTACTCTCTTCTATAATACTAGTCTGATAAAACCCCCAATTAAAATTCAACTTTTCAAAAATCAGCCAGACGTCAAATCTTCTTTTCTTCTCCTTAGGGATTTCTGCTTCATAGGTTACTGATTGATAAAGGTACCATTAAGAGAGCTATTTTTCTGTCCGTATCTACATGCTCGTTGTGTGGCAGTTCTCCTCCCAACTGTTCAATTTTCCCTGGTCTTATACTACACCCCCCCCCCCCAAGCCAAAGCATAGGATTGTGTCATTGGCTTTTAAGATTGCCAATATACTCAATTCAAACTTAATTGGAGGTTGGTATTTTGGGGTATAATTTAAACTGACCAGATTTGAATTTGTTTTTGTCTCTCGGCAACCAATTAATGGAGTTGTTTGACCAAGTGTTACAGTATATTTTTCTATTCAGACCACTTGCCCTGTCAGGTAGCTTTGTGAACTTTTAACTTTCTTGAAGGTACAGTACACCCACATCTTCATAACAGTTGTAATTCAAGGCAGGAATATGGAGTACAGTTGGTTCTGATATAAAGTGTTAGTTTCTTTCTTTAATAAAAGTTCCTATGTTGTGATATGATAATTTATAAACTTGGATAATAGCACCAAGCATTGAAGTTTGCCTACTTTATGATTTCAGAAAAGTAACTCGTGAAGTCAATTTTTGTTAAATCTCAAGTGTCATTTAAGTCTCCAGTTTAATTTCTACTGGTATTTTTGTCTTGCGTATCCATGCAGTGGTTAGAAAGAAAATTTAGTTATGAGATCTGGTTATAGAATAAAATTCCATATCACTTGAGTTCTTAGTTACAGAGTTACTTAGAGGGCTTATGCTCGAAACGTCGAATTCTCTATTCCTGAGATGCTGCCTAACCTGCTGTGCTTTGACCAGCAACACATTTGCAGCTGTGATCTCCAGCATCTGCAGACCTCATTTTTTACTTAGATATAGAATTTTGTATCAATGGAATTCTACGATTGGGTATTCTAATTGGTTATCCATTGGTATATGCAGAAAATGGCTGAATTTACTTAATGTTAATCATTAATATATTGCATACTTGAATGATTAATTATTAGCTTAATAGATGGCTTGCTCTATGTGGTTGCATGACATAGATTAATGTGGCATTGAAACATTCTTTCTTTGCAGCAGTACAGGATCCATCATAACAGTACATTGACCACCTTGATGAGTGCCTCACCACCTTTGTCCATTTCATCTGTTAAGCTCCATAATAATTGTTCCACCACAGTGGGTGGCATGGTGGCTCAGAAGTTAGCACTGCTGCCTCACAGCACAAGGGACCTGGGTTCGATTCCAGCCTCTGGTGACTACCTGTGTGGAGTTTGCACATTCTCCTATGTCTGTGTGGGTTTCCTCCGGGTCCTCCAGTTTCCTCCTACAATCCAAAGATGTACAGGTTAGGTGAATTGGCTATGCTAAATTGCCCATAGTGTAGGTCATTAGTCAGGGTAAATATAGGTTAGGGGAATGTGTCTGGGTGAGTTGCTCTTTGGAGGGTCCATGTGGACTTGTTGGGTCGAAGGGTCTGTATGGATTATGATTCTAATTCTATTTCTAACCATGTTACCTAAAGAAAAGAACTGGAAGGCAAACTAAATAAATTCAGTTACATGGAATAATGTCAAACTGCGTAGATGGACCACCCATGTGATTTGTCATTTAGTATTACGCCAGAAAAAAAATTCATGTTTGTCTTCCATATTTTTTCCGATCTTTAACACATGGCACCATAAAGGCATCACCAAAATCGAAGCTTTGTGATTCGTATGGGGTGGTTAGTTTTGTTTCAAAATTATTTCTATTGTCTGTAGATTGGCGCATCAGTGGAAGTGAAAGGGTCTGATGGTTCTTACCAAGAAGCTGCCATTAATAAACTGACAGATGCCAGCTGGTATACTGTAGGTGAGTGAACTGTGTTATTTATTTTCTCAAAACTAAATTCGGTCTGATTTTGAAAATCTGGATTATTTCTTTCTGACCTGCCCTTGCAAGCTCCTCATCTTGGGCAGCCTAAACAAGTGTATAAGAGACCATGCTACCACCGACTAATGTCATACACTGTGTTTTTAACGCTGCATGATCTCTGCACTAGCAATAAGCAGTTTCATATCTTGCTATAGGACCTCTGTAATTTTGTATATTTCAGTCCAATAAAATGTGGAGAAGTGTCAATATTTAAATTTAGAAAGGACTGACTGATAAGTGCTCTATTATCAAAAATCAAGTCCTTGTGTATTACAAACTTTATAACTAAAATTCTTAATGCCCCGATATACTATGTTTTAAGTGGGGTTTGTCTATAGTCTTATGTAAATTATCAGACAGGTTATAATCTCACCTGTCATGTTCCTGAGGCTGAAATGTATTAGTTGACCAATCAAGACCTACTATTAAGAGGTCTGCAGTCACCTTCAGTCACTTCATGACCTTCCTTCCATCATACAGTCAGAAGTTGGGATATTCACTGATTCGGAGCAAATGAGGACTGCAGATGCTGGAGATCAGATTTGAGAGTGTGGTGAATGAGCTCATCCCTGATGAAGGGCTTATGCCCAAAACGTCAATTCTCCTGCTCCTCGGATGCTGCCTGACCAGCTGTGCTTTTCCATCACCACACTCTTGACTATTCTCTGATTAGAACAATCTTCAGCACCATTTGTGACTCTTCAGATATTGAAAATAGTCTGTGTTTCAGCTGAGAAATGGCAAGTGACATTTGCATCACACAAGTGCCAATCAATAACTAAATCTAAAAAGAGCAAACCTAACCATTGTTCCCTGACATTTAGTGCATTACTATAACTAAATCCCACATTATTAACATTTTCCAGTTATCTTTGACCAGAAGCTGATCCTGACTGAGCATATAAATATTGTCATAGTTAGGAATTCTGAGGTGACCAATGCGCCATCTGTCTCCCCAATGCCTGTCCATATGGCAGATGTCAGGAGTTTGATGGAATACTGTCCACTTTCCTGGATGGGTGTAGCTCCAAAAACACTCGAAGCCTGACATCATCCAGGCCAAAAGTCCATTTGAATAACACCTACTCCACTGCCTTCAATCTTTACTTCTTTCACTACCATGTATTTACTATCTGTAAGATGCAATGCAATATCTCATCAAGGTTGCTTTGACAGCACCTTCCAAACGTGTGATTTCTATCACCAAAAAGAGCAAAAGCTACCGATATATAGGAAGTACAAGTTTCACTCAAAGATACATACTATTATGACTTGGAATTGTATCACCACCCCTTCATTATTGCTGGGTCAACATCCTGAAACTCCCTTCCGAACAGCACTGTGGATTGTCCTACATTCCTAAGGTGACAGTGGCTCAAGAAGGTAGCTTACCACGACTATCTCAACAACTGTTAGGAATAGGAAATGAATGCTGAATGAGCCTGTGACGCGCACATTTCATGAATGCATTAAAAAGCATGTGATCTACTCCTAAAGATCTCTCAATACTGCTTGCCAGATCTGTGTGAGTGATTGGTGAGTTTTTGTTTCACAGTTAGCAAGGAACCAAATGTGACAGCAACTGATGGACTTCAACAATTTTAAGTATTTGAGACATAGCATGCATAATGTTTGGAGGTTCAAAGATTTTGAGGAATTGAATTATCCCACACAGCATTTTTGCAATTTCGATTACTTTTCATGATTCCACATTCTGAATGGTTTACACGTGCAACACAGGAAAACAAAATTGCAACTTTTCGAAATTGAAATGTCAGAGAAACCTGACAGTGGAAGTAAGTCAGATTCAATTTGAACTTGTGATGCAGTCTGGAAAAGGGATTTGACACCAGTCAATTTAGCTTTGACCAGTGCAGGTTGATTAGAAGAGGCTTAAAAAGGCTAAACAAAACCACTACAACTATTTGGGGTCTTGTGGTTCCATTCAACCCTCATCTGTGCTTTGTGGCATGGCTTGAAAAAACACACACACGGGAGCAACAGTGCAATGGATTTGCAATCTGCGAGTCCTGAAAATTTTGGAATCAGAAATGAAGAATGGCAAGCAGTGCAAGTACTCAGATCTGTAATATATTGAAATCTTTCAGTGGAGGAAACGGGGAACCCTAATATGTTGTAAGTAAAATTTGCATTCAGGAATTGAGTACAGTGAATAATCTCTCCAAATTCAAATGTTCAAAACAAGAATGGAACTTTGCTTTAGTTGACTAATCAAGACCCACTATTAAGAGGTCTGTAGTCATCTTCAGTCACTTCATGACCTTCCTTCCATCATACAGTCAGAAGTGGAGACATTTACTGATTTGGAGAAAGTAAGGGCTGCAGATGCTGGAGGTCAGATTTAAGAGAGTGGTGGTGGAAAAGCACAGCCGGTCAGGCAGTATCTGAGAAGCAGGAGAATCGACATAAGCAGAACATACTATCAAAATTTTATAATTTGTATACTTCAGACTTACCTGAAGATGATCAGAAACGAGTGAAGAAATTATAGACATGTTAGAAGATGAAGTACATGTGACAGTCAATTTCGGGACACATCAGTTGGATTTTGTTACATCTACAGGTAGCGACCACAAGAATCAATTGGCACACATCAGTTACTGCTGGACATTTAAGATCTGACTTTATAGATCACAATTATTTCAAGATATATTGGCCCAGATATTCTGATGGCCAGAGAATCATTGGATCAACGTACACTGAAATTATCTTTCCCACCCTGACTTTCTTCGCTGCTGAATTCTTGAATTCCTGGACAGTTTCAGAGGTGATGGCAGGATTGATGAATGGTGGAGGTGGAGTCAGATCAGGATGTATTCACTAGAATATTGCAGGAAGGAGGACCTCAGAAAACCATATAATTGTAACAGGATTAGATAAGGGTCCTGAAACTACCAGAAATTGTAGTTGGAGAATAAAGGGTAAATGGTTTAGGATTTGGGTGAGAAAAAGCATTCTTTGCCCAGATTGTGTGGAATTCACTACCACATAGTGGTTGAGGCCAAAACATTTGCTTCGATAAAGGAGGTAGGTACAGTACTTATGGCAGGATAAGGGTATTGAGCTTGATCAGCCATCATCATGTTGAATGACAGCAGGCTTGAGGGAAGTTGAATTGCTTATTTCTGCTCCTATCTTCTATAGTAAAGAACCACGGGTAAGAAAATAATTGGTAGAAGTCCATAAAATAAAAAAGTCATGAAACAGCAAAATAATCTTCACTATTCAGTTTTAACAAAATAAATGCAACTGATAATGGTCAGTAGGTGTTATGAACAGATGAAATAATGATTCTAAAAAATGTCTGTATGGATTTGAGCAAAATGAGCAACATACTTCCGCATAGTAGACTGCTCAGTAAGATTAGATCACATGGGAGAGCTAGCCAATCGGATGCAAAATTGGCTCGGAAGTAAAAGACCGAGAGGGTGGTGGTGCTTTTTGGACTGGACACCTGTGACCAGTGGTGTGCCACAAGGATCAACATTGGGTCCTCTGTTTTTCATCATTTATCTAAATGATTTGGATGTGAATATCGAAGGTATTGTTACTAAATTCGGTGATGACACCAAAATTTGGTCAAGGTGGTCATCTCGGTACAATGGGACCTTGAGGAGTGGCAGATGCAGTTTAGTTTGGGTAAATGTGAGGTGTTGCATTTTGGTAAAGCAAACCAGAAGAAGATTTATATACTTAATGGTAAGGCCCTGGACAGTGTTGGTGAACAAAGAGACCTAGGGGTACAAGTGCATATTTCCTTGAAAGTGATGTCAAGGTATTCAGGGTGGTGAAGAAAGCATTTGGCATTCTTGCCTTCATTGGTTAGAACATTGAATACAGGAGTTAGGAGGTCATGTTGCGGCTTTACAGGGCATTGGTGAGACCACTTTTGGAATACTACATACAATTCTGGTCACCGTTCTGTAGGAAGGATGTTGTTAAACTTTAGAAGATGCAGAATAGATTTAGAAAGATATTGCCAGGACTGGAAAGTTTGAGCAAGAGGGAGAGGCTGAATAGGCTATGGCTTTTTCTTCCTCAGACCAAGAATTGCCAAGTGTCACCATATGGCAAAACATTTGAGATCTCCATCTGACAGTATTAATCTGAAAAACCAAGATTTTTTATCAAGTGGAGGCAATAAATGGTATTACATAAAAAATTGACATCAATTCAAGGAGATGTCTAATTATGTAAAAGCTAACAATTCTTTCATAGATAGAAATCATGCAGTGAGAGAATCTAAAATAGCTTTGGAAGATTATAATGAAGGCAGCTAGTGTACTGTCATTGTGCAATAAAGCAACACGCCAACGACTCAAGACCACTGAGATAATAGTTACAGGTATCCAAGAAATTAGCAACATTAAACTGGTTGTATTTAAACACTTAATATACTGAAGTTTTGACATAATGAAAGTGGAGTGCATAGCATTATTACAAGTGTGTAATTTTATGAAGAGAATTATTGTAGTGTATCTGTAAGTAGGTTATGTCCTCAGTCATCAGACAGGATATGATGTCATGTCACCTGACACAGTTGGAATGTGTTTGTTGACCAAGCGACATGTTGCTGGAGTTTTTAAATGAGAATATATATGTATTGCAGCAATCTTCAATAAAGAAGTCATAGTGCAGTTTTACTTGGCCTACTTGAGTGAGTGGTAAATTTGAGTTTGTAGAATAGAAGAAAACCCAGCAGCCCCTCCCATTTGGTTGAGTTTGGCAGGGTATTGTGGGGAAGGCAAAGATTCTGCGACAGAAAACTATTTCTTAATTTAAAAGTTCTAAATGTAATTGTCAGCTGACAGGATGAATATTCTGAGAATGAGGTCAAATGAACCAATTAATCATTGATTTAATTAGTTGGCTTGTGAATAATAAAGATAGCCTTAGCTCATTGGAGAATATATATGGGCTAGTTGGATAGACTGATTAGTGGGAAATGGAGTTCAAGCTCTGTATCGATGTACAGTGATGCATTTGGCCAAGGCAAGGAATACATGTTAAATGGTAGAACCCTAGGAGGCACTTGTGGATCTGAGGGATCTTTGGTGTGTACATCCACCAGTCCCTTGTGGTCGTAGAACAGGTACATACGCTGGTTCAAAAGATATGTGGGATCAATGCCTTTTTAACCAAAGCACAGAGTTTAGGAGCAAGGATTGATGCTGGAACTATAAAAGAAAAAGTTGTTATTCGTGAGAGAGATAGGACTAATGGTGGTTTAACCTGATGGTCACTATGATTCAGTTAAGGGAAATGGTTGAGGAGGAGAGTCCTTTATAACAATCTCAGCAGGTGTGGGAATTGAAAACATGCTATTCATGTTTTTCTGTATTGCAAACCAACATTCTCAGCAACTGTGCTAACTGGCCCCTGCTAGAACCCTGCAATGGAAATGTACCAAGGTGTTCCCAGGCCTGGTGTATTTTGGTTCCACAAAAAGATTAGGTAGACTCGGTTATTTTCCTTGGAGCAGAGGATGGTCATGATTGAGGTGTATAAAATTATGAGGGGCATAGGCTGAGGAGACAGGAAGGAAAACGTTCGCTTCAACATCTTCACCTGACAAAGATTTAAGGTACAGAGCAGGTTCAGAGGAGATGCGAGGAAATACCTTTTTGCTGTGAGTGGGTGGGATCTGAAACTTGCTTCTTGTAAGGATGGTAGAAATAGAAACCCTCATAATATTTAAGAACTATTTTGATGTACAGTTGAGGACCTTAATGAGACTGCATTTGGATTACTGTGCAGAGTTTTCATCTCCCTATTTGAAAAAGGATAAAATTTCATTCCTAACATTTAAAAAAGGTTCTCTGGAATCATTCCTGGGATTGAGGGCTTATATGAAGAAAGGTTGAACAAGTAGAACCTTTTACTCCTTATAATTTAGAGTGAGAATTGCTGTATTGAAACATGTAAAGATCTTGAATGAGCTTGATAGGGTAGATACTGAGAGATTATTTCCTGTCGGGGAGATTAAAATTGTGGGTATAGTTTATTAGTCTCCCTTTTAAGACTGAGATAAGGTTTTTTTTTCCCCTAAATGTCATTAGTGTATGGAATTCACTTTCCCAGAAAACAATGCAGAATGTTCCATTGAATTTATTTAAGCTGGTTTGAGGTAGTTTTGATAGGCAAGTATTATTTAGGGGAACATGCAACAGGCAAATAGAGTTGAGACCACAACCCAATTAGGTATAATCATGTTGAATGGCAGAGCAGGCTTGAAAAGCTGATTCGCATACCGTTGCACCTAAGTCCTTCTGTTCTGATGCAAAGTACCACTGGCAACCTGGGTACGAAACTGAGTGACAAGCTATCTGTTTTGAATTGCAGTCTTGTGATCTGCAAGTCCAGAGCAGCATGTAGACTTTGTTCCTATTTCTGGTTGCTGCACCTTCCCTAACGTATAGAGAAGGTCCATCAGCCAGAATAAACATCACCTTCATGTGTTGCTCTCTTAAAATGCAATGTACTACTGCCATGCAGATTGGATGGATTCGATGCCATTGTAATGGCGAATAATAGTGATATTATAATGTGAAAGGATAATTATATCAATTTTAACACAAGCTCAAAGTCCTAGCAAATATACTCAACACTGAGACAAATATTTTCCATTTATTAATAATTTATTAATACTAATATGTTGGTTTTTAAATTTGTCTTGGCAAAACATTGGAGAGTGTTTGAAAATATAGGTTCAGTAAGATTTAGATAAATTGATATGTTGCTGATTCTTTTCTGTTGGAGAGTCAATAAGATGTGTTTGCGATCTGCATCCTAACATTATCAAAAGAATTAGGACAGTGATCCATCAGCCTGGGATCAAGTACAAATTGTCATGTGGGAATTTAAGCTGGATTTACTGGCGTGGAGTTCTCAAAGTACTTCTGTTTGGGGAGGCCAAGGCCTCATGGTATGATTGTGAGACTGTTAATCTAGAAACTCAGCTAAGAAAGTAGGGACTCAGGTTTGAATCCCATTGCAGCAGATGGTGAAATTTGAATTCAATAAAATATATCTGGAATTACAAATCTACTGCTGAAACCATTGTTGATTGTTGGAAAAACCCATCTCACTCACTAATATCCTTCACAGAAGGAAATTTGCTATCCTCACCTGGTCTGGCCGACGTGTGACATTAGACTCATAGCATTATGGTTGACTCCCAACTGCCCTCTGGCCAATTAGGGTTGGACAATGAATGCTGGTCTAGCTCGCGATATCCACATCCTGTGAATCAATCAAATAACAAATTTTGTAGCTCACTACAGTAATGTAGCTGTTTACTCCCTTGGCAAATGAGTAAATTCATTAGGGAACACTACACCCTTAAAAGAGCATTCTTCTGAACTTTGCAAGCTGTTTTGTGCTTAATTTCTTTTTCCAGGAACTAACCAGGAAATCTATGTTTTAACTCTGTAGTGAGTGTGTTTTTGAAAGAAACTTGAATTTCACTTTCTTTTGAGTCAACCTGTTAGTTCCATTCCAGTTATGTAGGAAGGACTTTGTAACTTTCTTGCAGAATGGTATGTATGTGTTGTTGAACTGACCAGTGTTGTACAATTGGCACAATGTTACACATTTCCTTCAATAAATTGAAGCTTGATTGCAGTTTGGACTCTTTCCCAATATTTGAAACTCAGACTGACAGCAAATGACAATTTCTAAAAGCATACACATGGGTCATCAGTAGGAATGATGAGGTGTAAGGTTTTCAATTTTCCTTTTTCCTTGGTACATTGAAGTGAACATGTGAACAGTTTTGTTTAAGAGAAGGTTAATGAGTGAGATGAGTATGGTACCCTAAAGGGAAAGATAATAGCCAGCTAGCAGTAAAAAAGTTGACTTACTGTTCTGAAAATGGTAGAGTTTTAAATGTTAGTAGTTCTTGATATAGTATTTTGGTTGAGTGACTGATTTCATGGCATCTTTTGGCAGTAGCAATGGCTTTTTACATACCATTTTTAATGTAACAAACCACTTTATAAAAAGTTCATTTGTGGGAAATGGGCACCTCTGGCTGGCCAGCATTTATTGCCCATCGCTAGTTGCCCCTGAGAACGTGCTGGTGCGCAGTTTTCTTTAACTGCTGCGGTCCACCTGCTTTAGGTTGACCATTAATGCCATTCAAGTAGGAATTGCAGGAGTTTGTTCCTTCACTGTTGCTGGGTCAATGAGATATTTCCAAGTCAAGATGGTCAGTGTCTTGGAGGAGAACTTGTAGTTGATGGTGTACCCATGTATCTGCTGCCCTTGTCCTTCTGGATGAGAGTGGCCGTGGGCTTGCTAATAGGAGTATTCACAACCAACATTTATGCCACATGATGTAATGTGATATTATGCCAGATGATGAAAAATTTGGTCAGGAAGATAGGTTTTAATGAGCATCTTGAAGGAAAGAGGTGGACAGATGTAAGAGGAGATTTCGAGAACTGAAGGCCTGTTTGTTAGTGGTGGAGCAAATAAAATGAGGAATCCTTCGAGGTTAGAATTAAAGGAGGCCAGATGGCTTAAACATTGAGAGTCTGAAAGAGATTCTGGCTGAAGAGGAGTGAGACTATGGATGGATATGAAACTGACTAGCAGAGAAATAATTTAATGACTGCGAAGGAATCGAGAGTGGAGTTGGGGTATAGTTTGATGTTCAGTCCTCATCAAAATTTACATTTGTTTTTGGGTCATGACGCTTAAAGTTAGAATGTAATTGGAATTAGATCTTATTGTCATGTGTACCTGAGCAGAGTGAAAAGTGTACAAAGTTGATGTTCCTAGCACCACCTTAGGTACAAGGTACCTAGATACAAAATCTTAGGTACAGGATAGAAAAATAAAGCTGCAAGGTCAATATTTGAGAAATAAAAGACATGGGAACAGGTTGAGAAATGAGAGAATGTAAATGTAGCAACACTCAGGCTTTGATTAGGTAAGTATGAATGGAGCCAGGCATGTGAAGACCCATTAAGCCGGAAGGCACTGTTAAGTAACATTCTGTCACCTCCATTGCCAAAGGCTACATAGAGGAAATGAAGAACAGTAAAAGAAAGATCAACTTTATCACCGATATGTATTCATTATAATATAACACTGACACTTGAACCAGGATTCAACATGCTGCATTTGTTCAGGGTAATATCAGGATGTTAATGAGTTTATTTTCCCTCACCGATTACTGTAGATATTTTCTAATCAACTCTATTCAAAGATGTTATTACACACCTCTTCAACAAATAGGCTTTGAACCTGGCCCTCTTGGATTAGTGATAAGGACACTGTCACTTTGCCACAAGACGCCCTCAGAATGTTGATTAGTAGCACTATTGAAGTGCTTAGAACACGAACAGTTAAGTGAAGCTCTGACAAGTCAAATTGGTTTAACTATTTCTGTTGCTAAGTAAATTAATAATTACATGGGGCTGCATTTAAAATTATCACTGAAACAATGAAGTGAGAGATTGTAAGTTTGTGTTAAGAGAAGTTAAAAGTTGTCAGATATAGCGGTGAAAACGGTATCGATTAACTTCTAAAAGAATAAGCATATTGTTATAATCTCATTTAGAGGGGTGAATTGACTCCTTTCCTTGTCCCACTATTCCATTGGCCTCAAATATGCTTGATTTAAAAGGAAGATGATATTAGTAATTTTTTTTAAAATAAAGTTTTATATATCTCAGTACCAGAACAAATCAGCCAAATTCTATTTGTTACCCAATAAATTGTTTACTCAAGCAAAGGTGCAAAGCTTATTAATGAAAGGTTTAAAATGTGTAAATATAGCCAACCATGCTTGTTGAAAAAAATGACTCCCATGCACAGGCACTTAGTCAATCAAAGCTTGGGAAAAAAACATTTGATATTACTCAAAAAGGTCATCGGGCCAATGAGTTCAATTCAGAATTGTTTGAAATGCTGGTTCGTAGCCCAAATCACTTCCCACACAAGCTGTTGGTTTCTCCTCAGTTCTGTTATGATTGGTTGCATCTCTTTTCCTGGAGACAGACGTAGTTTTAGATTTTTACTTAAAAAATCTTCCACTTGCGGCAATGAGGTCTTCCGATGGATTTTCAGCACTCGACCTTTCCTGAGCAGAAATTTAGAGAGAAAGGGTGTGGTTTAAGGTTCTTTCCTCGTGGCAAGTTGTCTAAGACCATCTTTATTCAAAACCAATATATTTTCACCTGCAAGCTGAATTTTGTGACTTCTCTAAAAGTTATGAAGTGTATCCATCTGGCAGCGTGTGTTCTTTGCGAGTGCAACATTTTTGCTGCTGTAGCCAGTATCCTCTGTTTTGAGTAGTTAGTTTCAAAACATTTAGATAAATCCAGCCACTGATGTTATGCATTAATATTTTAGCTGACAACTCGCCAGCACAAAACAATAGAGGCAGTCTCCCACTTAAGAATGGGTTCTGTTCTGAAGTCTGTTTGCAAGTCGACTTGCATGCAAGTTAAAACACAATGCAGAATAATGTCAAGCAGTTATTCATACAGGAAAGGTTTGTAGGTGGAGGTCTCTAAAATTACATCTGTGGTGATATTGTGGCTTTAAGAGATTCTTTTACCCTTGTTTCTTCTAAGATTGAACGAGAGGTGTTGAGCATTCTGTAAGAATGTAAACAGCTTGTGGCGCCTTAGAGGTTTTTTCTCAAAAGTTGGAAGAATGAGTGTGGTCAAGCTCTCACAGAACCAGGATTTTTTAGTTTAGCTTTCAGCAATTGCGATTGAATTATTCTTTCCCCCACTTGGTTGCAGCCAAAAGCAGGGGGTTCTCTGCCTGCTCCGGGAGTTCCATGTGAGACAATCTGTTTCCTGAATTTGCCTTTTGCCAAGGGTGTGCTTATGGGATAGTCCTACATTGGAACAATTAATTAGTAATAGTTTCTGTGTGTATTATTCTGTTAAGTTTTCCAGTAGAGTTAAGTTATTCCAATTCCTTCTTTCTTTTGTTGGACTTTAACTGTAGTGGATGAATAAAGTGTGTTTTGCTTTAAGTCCGGTAATTTAACCAATCGAGTGCCATCTGGAACACAACACGTAACGTTTACTCTTAAAATAAGAAAACAATAAGATCTAAAAAAATCTTCTGAATACTTTGAGAGGGGTTGCTCTCGTCCATAACACATGCCTATACACAATTACAGTGTTCAGAAGTTGGACCTTTGTAAATGAGGACCCCCTGCACAATTTAGGCATTTACAGCTAGAATGCAGTGGAATGTGATGAAATGAATAGCTGCCTCAGAGAATTAACACAAACACCTTGGAAAATTTATGAGGAGTGGTTTCATGGTTATCATGGCGAGATTTTCTCCTGTCATCTGCTCAGATATTAAGATAGTAAATAATTATATTACAGATAAATACAGAAAATTCTGGAAATACACAGTTTCTCAATTTGGCATCTGTAAAAACAGAAGAGATAGGTTATGATATTTTGAGTACAGGTCGTTCTGTTATAATGCATGTTTCATCAGAATGAATTTGCTGTCATGCAAATGACAAATTGGGGACTCTGCTTCTACAGTGCACACTTTTAAAAGGTGGCTATAACACAATTACAGCGCCAACACTTGAAGCACTGTTTCTAAAGTGTGATTTTTCTGTTACGCAGGGTTGCACAAGAATTCAACCATCATATTATACAAGAAGTGACCAGATATTAGGATAACCACAACTCTCATAACTTTGCAACATGGCAGAAAAGTAGTCGTTTTTCTTTTGTGATTGTAGGTGATGAGTAGCTTGCTGTGTATTCGCTTGGCTTGGTTGGGTGACCGGTTTACAATTCAGAGTAATACGCATAGCCTGGGTTCAGCTGAGGTTACCATGGAGATCCTACCTTCTCAACCTTGCCCCTCACCTCAGGTCATCTCTGTAATGAGAGAGTAGTCTTATGGTTTGGTCAGACTATGGTGACTTTATTCTTTCTTTATCTTCTTTATCTTCTTTGAATTCAAGTTGCCTTACATTGTAATTTCTCCTTCTTAATTTTGAAAGCTGCGATTTCAAGTATGAATTTGAAGTTTGTGATTAAAATAACCTCAGTTCTGTTCTCTTCCATAAGGCAACCTGACACATGTTAGCACTTGAAGGACATACACTACACCAGCCAGGTCTCTTCCTGATGAAAGTCTGGCCATTCCCTGGTAGCTTTTTAATTTTATTTACCATAGATAAGTAATCAGATCAGTTTTCTTTGCAGATAAGCTACTTAATGCCAATCTTTAAGTTATATGTATTTTACGTCAAATACTTTTCAACTACTCGTAAGGACTTTTGAAGAAAGGCTCTCGCAAGCATTCGTTTGTGCACAAAGTTAAGAGTTAAATGGAAAGCTTTATCATCTTCCTTAACTTTAAAAATAGTGGAATAATTGATTAGCATGTGACTTGGGCTATAAATTGCCAAACAAATTGATTAACTGAGAAATGAATAATGAAGTCTGTGTTCAGTGTGGTTTTAGGTTTAAGTATTCCATCTTTTGTAAGTGGCAAAATAACAGTTGTTATACTTTGCTAAACTGTCTGAAGGTTTCTGACTGAACATTACTTAGTTTGGAGGCTTAATGATTTACTATTTCAACTGAGAGTTTAGATGGACGGGCTCAACGAGAAAGCAATAAGTTGAGATCTGTAATATTATTGTTTGAAATTATGTCTGTGACTGTGTGAATGGCACCTCCCATAATGATGATTTAAGAGAACACTTGACAGTGACTTGAATGGAGTTTGATCATGACATTCAGCAGAACCTGTGCGCAGATCATTAATGTATAATAAGCGAGTTAATATTTGAACCTACCATTGGCTAAGCAATCCCTCCAAAACTGGATAAACCAGTTTACAAAATAAACCATCAAAATTTGTCCAGGACAAAGGGATTACATAGTATTTCAGAACAAAGCTGCTGACAGAATCAAAATTTAAATCAATACCACTGGTTCCTTTTATTTAATTAGGTCCTACTATCTGATGCCTACTGCAAATGTCATAGGTGTTCTTTGGTTGTTTTGGCTTATTCTTTCTGGGTTGCTAAGTTCTTTTATGTACTGTAATCAAGTCATAGATGTCTATGGCTTTCTTCAGTTCTGTCAGTCATGCAACAAAAAGCAACTAATTTTACGTAATAAGGCAGGATAGAACTCTCATGCTGTCAGGGAAAAAAACTGGTATTTTCTCCGAATTCTATGCTTTGGTTTTGACCAACTCCTAGCTGGAATTACTGTAAATCTGAACTGGTTAGCAGTTTATGCAGTTGTTCAGGTTATAAATTTGCTTTTTGATTTCTGATTCTAATTTGGGAAGATTTATTTTTGTCCAGTGTTTGATGATGGAGATGAGAGGACCCTTAGGCGCACATCTTTATGTCTGAAGGGGGAGAGACACTTTGCAGAAAGTGAGGTGAGTAAGTGTTTTTATCTAGATATTATAATGAGATAATCTTCATAATGCAGAACAGTAACTTCAGTGCTTGCTTTCAGACCCTTGATCAGTTGCCACTGACAAACCCAGAGCACTTTGGCACACCAGTCATTGGGAAGAAAACAAACAGAGGAAGGAGATTATCCTCTGCTCCTACGTAAGTACAATTTTACTAGTTTTTTAATCCAGTCATAGGATGTGATTGTCACTGACTAGGTCAGCATTTATTGCCCATCTCAACTTGGCTTTGAGAAGGTGGTGTTCGGAGGGGAGTTAATTTGTTTTATACTACTTAAAGTTTTGTTAAGCAATTTTTGTATATTTTTCTGAGATGTAACCAAGAAAATGATTCTTAGTATGGAATGTAATTGATAATGAGAATTAAGTAGTATGAGTTATAGCTGGTGTGGCACTTGGGAAAGCATGATTAAAAGTCAAATTGTAACTGACATCAGTAGTGATAATGCCATGTGATTTTGAAAGATAGTGCCGTAATTCTTTTAGATTTTAATCTGTTGACTGGTTATGTTTATGTTTAGAAATCTGATTTTACCAAGTTCTGGCAATTTTTTCTAATTTAAAGGGATTTTCATTTGGACAGGAAAGTTGAGAAGAGTGAACAAATACTCTTTGTTTGGCATTTAGCTTTGCAGTATCATTACTTGCTTACTTTGCTCAGATTACTTGTTACCAAATGTTCAGATCGTAGACTAAACAAAAAGGAATGTGTTATCTTAGTCTCATAGGGGAACTTGGAAAACTGTTTTGCATGTCACAAAGGCAATAAAATTCACATTATTTGCCTCCGTATAAACCAGAATGCTCCACCAACTGAAACCACCTACTGAGCTTGCACACTTAGCCAACCAGAAGCCTTACAGATGATGATCAGCACCTAAGCAAGACTAGTTTCAACACTGTGAGGTTTAATAAAAGTATGCCAGAAGAATGTTCTTTATATATGATCACTTTCTGTGGCAATACTGATTCAACAATTTTCTGTTTATTTCAAAAACCACATGTAGCTCCTCAAACCCGTTAAGTTCTGACAGACCTCCAGAAAATGAATAGGCATGCCACTATCAGTAAAACCTGTATTCCTTCCATTAACCAGCACCTGATGTGTTCCTGGATAATAGAAAATCTTTCTGCATTTTGAACAATAAACTAGACGCTTTATTTAAATTTCCAACCTCCTTAGTCAGTCCTGATGTTGTGAGACTGATGGTCATTGGGTTTGAAACAAAGAAATCTTTCAACTGGCACTGGGGTTTTATGCATTGATATATTGAATCCATCCAACGTTGTACGTTCAAACCTCATTTCAGAATGTTGTCAGTCAGCTGTTAGTACTTGATGAACTTGTAACCCAGTTAAATATCAAAATATTTAGTGGGTTGTTCTTGTGATTATTTTCATGTGACTAGTTGCTTTCCACCAACTCCAAAGTTGATGAGACAGTTGGAAAGAGATGTTTTATCTGGAGTTTGGACTTTGTTTTTGTGTTAGTAAAATATTGAATGAATTTATGAAGAGGAGAATGGGAAGGTCTCCCTTGAAGGTGTTGTGATTTCCTTTCTAACAAGAAAAATATATCCTTTAAGCTTATTACTGGTCAAAGTGAACAATATCAACCAAAAATTATCAACCAGAGAGTTAATCTGCTTGGAACAATTAATTTTAAATGTGATAACATGTGCCCTTGACGTGCACATTTCAATTTTAAATAAATCTGCAGGCCAACTGCATAATTTCCAGAAAAATATGTCCTCATTAATATAAAATTAGCAAGTGTCAAGATATAGAGCTGGAAAATGTGTTGCTTGAAAAGCGCAGCAGGTCAGGCAGCATCCAAGGAGCAGGAGAATCGACGTTTCGGGCATAAGCCATTTTCCTGAAGAAGGGTTTATGCCCGAAACGTCGATTCTCCTGCTCCTTGGATGCTGCCTGACCTGTTGCGTTTTTCCAGCAACACATATTTTTCAGCTCTGATCTCCAGCATCTGCAGTCCTCACTTTCTCCAAGTGTCAAGATATAAGCTAACTAAGGCTAATGGAAGTGAAAAATCAGACCGCACGAAGTCAGGCTGTAGGAGGCTTGAAAATTCCAAGCTCTGCAAACAGAGTCAGAGAGATGTACAACATGGAAATAGACCCTTCAGTCCAACTCATCCATGCCAACTAGATATCCTAACCCTAATCTAATCTCACTTGGCCCATATCCCTCTAAACCCTTTCTATTCATATACCCATCCAGATGTTAAAAATGTTGCCATCGTACCAGCCTCCTCCATTTCCTCTGGCAGCTCACTCCATACGCACACCACCCTTTGCATGAAAACGTTGCCCCTTAGGTCCCTTTTAAATTTTTCACCTCTCACCCTAAACATATGTCCTCTAGTTCTGGACTCTCCCATCCAAGGGAAAGGACCTTGTCTATTTACCCTATCCATGCTCTTCATGAACATGACTCCGAGAAAGTGTCCTGGATGGGTTCATTTTGATCTTTGAGTGGGCGAGGACCAGTTTTGTGCCCAAGAAATAGTTCAGAGATATCTATATCCTTCTAGTGGGCATAAAAGCAAATTTTTAAAAAATGGCGAGTTCTCCCAATGATCTGATCATCAATTGTTTCAAGCCTCGAAGAAATTAATTGGTTTAATTGGTCTTCCATCTCACTTAGAATCATAGAGTCATACAGCATAGAAACAGACCCTTCAGTCCAACTAACCAATGCCAACCATAATCTCAAACTAAACTAGTCCCACTTGCCTATGCTTGGCCCATATCCCTCCAAACACTTAGATAAGTGTCTTTTAAATGTTGTTGTAACTGTTTGCTCATCCATCACTTCCTCCAGAAATTCGTTCCACACATGAACCACACTGTGTAAAAAGAAAAATTGTCCCTCATGGCTTTTTAAACTTATTTCTCCTCTCTCCTTAAGCATATGCCCCCTATTCTCATAAACACTAACCTTAGGGAAAAAAAACATTCAACTTATCTATACCCATCATTATTTTTTGAACCTCTGTAAAATCACCCCTCAACCTCTACACTGCAATGAAAAAAGTCCCAGTCTGTCCTGTGGCTCCTTAACTCAAACCCTCCTTGACTGAGGTTTTATTTTCCTGAGCCCTCTCTAGCTTAATAATATCCTTCCTATAACCAGAACTGTACATAATATTCCAGAAGAGGCTTCACCAACATCCTGTACAACCTCAACATAATGTCCCAACTCCTGTACTCAAAGGTCTGAGCATTGAAGGCAAGCATGCTCAACACTTGTGTTCGAATTGACTGCCACATTTCCTCATTTTACAATGTTCACTACAAATAGTAATTATGTACGACTGAACTTGAGTATTACTAAGAATTTGAAAGCTTTTCAGCTACTAGTTACCAAGACAGTTCACAATAATACCAATATTCCGAGAAAACATCATTTCCATTCTGAGAAGAGTGCTGATTGGTTGGCAAGTGGATTTTGGTAGAGGCATTGTCCTGGAGGATGTAATATGTCAGATGATGATTGACAGTTAGCAGCTAAACAGTATTTAAGTTTTAAACTAGACAGGTTGAGTTACCTGGTCAATGCATTGCCCTGAGAATCACTATTACATGTTGAGTTGAAATGCTGACGTACATTCTTTCAACCTGAAAGAATTGGGCTGTATGTATTAATATATTCCGCTTCCAGTTTGCACAAGCATGCTATACTTTGAGCCCATCTACAATCCTAAATTCTTTGTCAGTGTAATTCTTTGCACAGGCAGATTATTTGTCACAACTTTTTCCATTTGTGGAATCCCTTCTAACGTTGGACATGGTGCTTCAAGTTATGCAAGCATGGGCTTGTTGGGTATGCTTGTTTCCTTGTTTCAAATGGACAAAGGGTTGTCCTATGTACGTATCCCTTTGTAATTATTAACTCGTGCATTTAAGTTCAATTTTAACAATACCAAGTCGGCTCAAATAGATCATATTGCTGTAAAATTCCTTCTAGGCTTATCTTTGGGTTCAGTGAAAAATGTGTCTTCATTGATATGACAACTAACCTCGTTCCCAATTCATATGTCTAATTTGTAGATGGTACGGTTGCTGTATTTGAATCCACAGCAGGATGTAGTGATTTCCTTCCATGATTTAATGGGCTCCACTGTGTTATATTTAAAGGTGAATTTGAGCACAATCAGTGGAGTAGTCAAAAAAGCTCCCTGTCCTTGATCTCCTTGAAAAATCAACCATAAGTGTTGGAATTTCTACAGTTCCAGTCTTTGTAGCATTGGCTTTGTGAAACAACCTTGGAAATAGGTTTCCAGTCATTTGTTTACTGTGCAAGCTTGATGCTGAAATCGGACATATCAAAGGCTTCCTGTAGACTAATGGTTGCCCTGATCAGATCATTTTTCACTGTTTCTTGTTTTAAATCATGAAGGCCGAAGGTCTTTGATGCTCATTACTCTGAAAATTCAGATGTCTCACAACTTTGAACAGCAGGTGAAGCTAGCTGTATCATGTTACTTCTGTGCGGTTGGAAACATGAGTGGTATCCCCACAGTCAAGACAGTCGGCCTACAGCACAAATCAGAAATATGCTGTATGAATTTCAATGCTGCCGTGATGCTCAGTATGTAGACCATACATCCCAAAGACTAGTGGATCACAATAAATAGAATATCTCTTTCAGTATTTTTAAAGGGAAACTTGTTTGCCATACTCAACTAGCCTACTCTTGCAAATCCCAAAACACAATTCCAACGTTGGATTCGATTCTGCAATTAGACAGCTTTTGCTAAATAATCATGATTACGTGTTCATTATGCTGACAAAAAATTTTGGGATTGTCATTCAGGCACATAAAGTGACTTGCTTGCATGTAACAGAAGATCTGCAGATTAATACACAGCATCCTGTTCTTTGCAGACAGACAGACACTGTCAGTTTCAGTTCAACGAAATAGCTAAAGCCATTCATTGGCGCATTTTTCAGGGTAATACATTGACCAACCAGTTTAAAATTTAAACAATGTCATTGTTTGCCTTTTTTATTTGCATTCTTTATGATAATACCACTGCCTAGTGGTTTACTTTGCCAACTTATCAACACGTTCCTTTCATAGAGTATAATTTTTTTTATCTTTATATGGTATTTCTTCCAGAAGTTTTCTTGATGAGCACAACAAGAAAACCTTTGACAAAACGTGTTTTCTCAGTAAACCCAACATTATCCATATTTGAAGGAAGTTCACTACCTTAGAAGTGTTTCATGTAACTTGATCATGTGAAAGGCTCGATCAATATACAAGGTTTTTCTTTTCCTTTGAACTGGAACAAATTCAAATCATCAAATCCTTGAAATGGAGAGTCAAATTTCTCTTAGTGAAATTGACCAGCAGATAATCTACTGTCAAACACAAGCCTAACATCAGTGGTAAATATGTATTGGAATTCTTCCAGTTGCAAAGATTGACACAGGCGCACAATGGCTCAGTGATTAGAACAGCTGTCTGACAGCTCCAGGACCCTAGGTTCGATTCCAGCCTTGGGTGACTGTCTATCTGTATGGAGCTTGCACGTTCTCCCCATGTCTGTGTGGATTTACACCAGGTGCTCTGATTTCCTCCTTCAGTTCTGAAAACGTGCAGGTTAGATGGATTGGCCATGCTAAATTGCACCACAGTGTCCAGGGATGTTCAAGCTAGGTGGGTTAGATACTTTATGTGCGTGGTTATGGGGATAGGATGGGGTGGGGGGCTAGATCTGGTTGGAATGCTGTTCCGAAGGTCAGTGCAGGCTTAATGGGCTGAACAGCCTTTCTCCACACTGCAGGGATCCTGTGATTCTATGACAGAACTACTTGGTCCATAAATTCAGAAATCAGAATTATTAGGATTTAGAATCCACTGTTTGAGAGAGTCTTAGAGGCAGATTCTATGGGAAGTTTCAGAAGAGACTGAATATTTGTTTGAAAGTGATTAATTTACAGACATGTATGGACATAGTCTGGAGAATGGGGTTAACTACATAACTGGTTTTGAAGCTGGTATGCACAGAACTGAAATATCTGTTCAAACCTGAATAAATGATCACCATTAAGAACGTAACAGGATTTTTAAAAATGTTTCATACTGCAGACCTGAGGATGAAAGAGAAGAGGAACCAAGTGAAGATGAGGATGATGACAAACGACGTCTTAATGATGAACTTCTGGGCAAAGTAGTCTATGTAGATTGCAATGCAGACAAGAGAAAAGGCTGGTATCCAGCTTTGGTAAGTCAGATAATGCCATCATTACAGGATCTTCCTTTCATCGTCATGATTGAAGTTTTCAAACTGGATCATTATCACATAATTTTAAATATTTGTTTTGCTGTCAACCATGACAGCATGTTTGGAAGCAATAAAACAATGCATTTGCTGAGTGATTTAGAAATTTACTTGAATAATAAAATGGTGTTCAATTTATTGCTGAAAAATTGAGGGCTACAACTTTTTTTGTAAAGTGAACATGGCAATGTTTGTTGTGCACAATCTGCTTGGATTAAGTTTGAACAGCATTCCTGCTAGCCTACAGGTGAAATACTGTTATTCAGTGTTACAAATCAGATAATTCAGGCTTGTTTTGATTGCTAGCATTTGGGTTGCTCGCGATTACCCTAGGCTTGAGAAGGGAAATATCAGCTCATATTTGAGGTGTGAATTACAATCATTGGATGTAGGAGCAGACGTAGGCCTCTTAGCTTCACTATTCAACGGGATAATGGCTGACCTGATAATCCTCAACTCCAGTTTATTGCTTTTTTCCCATAATTTTTGATTTTCTTATTGATTTAAAAACCTGTCTATCTCAGCCCTGTGTATACTCGACAAAGCAGCCTTTATTGCTCTCTGCAGCAAAGAATTCCCCCTCATCTCTGTCCTAACTGGATGAACCCTTCTCTGGTTCTACACTCTATTACAGCAGAAACAACATCTGTGCATTTACCTTGTCAAGCCCCCTCAGAATTTGCTATGCTTCATTAAGATTAACTAACTTTCTTCGAACTTTCAGTGAACCCCTGCTGCAAAATGTGATCCTCTTGAGGAAGAATTGTCTATCAAGGTGTTTGGTAAAACTAGCAGTGTTCCTGAAATATTATCTGTGTAAAAGTAAATTATATTATGGAGAATATATTATAGAGTATCTGATTCATTTTGTATTTGCTATTCCCCTCAAAATTTTAAAGAAATTTTTGCAAAAGTTGAACTTATACTTTAATCACCTTTATTACAGACAGATTGTGAATTTTAGAACAAATCTCTCTCCCTATTCTCACCACCTCCTTACAAGCAGGTAGAGATTTAATATTTCCGCTTTTTTAAAATAGTGGCAGTATATTTCCTCTGCTTGCTCTGTCTGTGGGTTCTGTCTTTGCAGGACTGCAACAGCATTGTGGTAAAGTTAAATCAGAAGTATCACAACTTTACACACTCTTTGATGCAAGGAAAATCTCACAACATACATGCATTTACTAACAGGCAGGAAGATACTGAATCAGTCAGGAGAAAGAGATTGTTAAAATTGTAACAACTTAAGTACAAAATTACCAAGGGTACCAATTTATTGTTGCCCTTGCTTTTAAATGGAGCCCAAAGTACAAAATTAGAGTTAGCTTGTGGGATTTAGTTTGTGGGGTGGGTTGATTTGCCACGTCCATTCCACCTCCAAAAGCATTTCAAATGTCTATTAAGGAGGCTTTTTTGCTGAAAAGTGACTTCATAGAATCACAGAATTATTACAGTTCAGAAGGAGACCATTTGGCCCATAGTGTCTGCGCTAGCTCGATTATCTCGTGCCAGTCTCCTGCATTTTCCCCATATCTTTGCACACTATTACTATTCAAACACTGTCAATTGAACCTGCCTCTGCTACATTCCCAGGCATCAAATTCTATGCCCTAACAACTTACTGTGATTTTTCTTCATCACGTGAAAATCTGTGCCCCCTCATTATCATTTCTTGAGGAAATAGAAACAGTTTCATCCTAATTATTCTGTCCAATCTGCTCATGATTTTGAAAACCTCAATCAGATCTCCTCATAGATTCTTCCCATAGAGAAGAATGCTATCTTCAATATATCCTCATCCTCATATTTAAAATTTCACATACCTGGAACCATTCTAGTAAATCACTTCTGCATTCTCTCCAAAGCCTTTGTATCTTTATTATAATGTGTGTCATGATATTCCTGCTAAGATCTAACACATTTTGTACAAGTTCAGCATCACTTCCTTGCTCTTGTACGGTATAGCCTACTAATAAAGCTGAAAACACCATATGCTTTATTAAATGCTGTCTCCACCTATTCTCCCACCTCCGTGATCTGTGCATATATACACCACGTCACTCTGCTCCTGCACCCCTTCAGATTTGTATCTTCTATTTTATATTGTCTTTCAGTGTTGTTCTCATTTCACATTTCTCTGCATTGGACCTCATCTGACACATATTCATCCACTCCACCAACTTGCCAATGCCCTTTTAGGGTTCCAAACCATCCTACTCTCAATTCTTCCAAGTTTAGACAAACTTAGAAATTGTTCTTTGCATACCAAGATCAGTCTAAATCAGTAAAGGCGAGAACTCCACGACCAACCTTCCAATAGCCGCAAAAACAAATATTGACCATAACTCTACTTTCTGTCACTCAGCCAATTTTGTATCCTTGCAAAGTCCTTTTCCTCACAAATTTATTATGAGGCACTGTTTGATACATCTATGTCACATCAAAAGCATTGTCCTCATCAACCCTTTTGTTATCTCTTCAAAACAGAAAATTAATTAAACATTATTTCCCTTCATAGATCCATGCTGGCTGTTCCTAATCAATCCACTTTTTTCCTGTGACTACTGACTGTTTCCTGAGTAATTGTGTCCAAAGGTTTCTCCACTATCAAAGATTGAACTAACTAGTCTTTAATTACTGGGATTATCCTGGCAACATATTTGAACTAAACAGTAATGTAGGAATTCTCCAGTCTTCTGGCAACTCGTCAAAGTCCAGGGAAGAATGAAATTTTATGGTCAGTGCCTCTGCAATTTCTACCTTCATTTCCTTCACAATCCTTGATACAACTCATCCAGTCTCAGTATCTTATTAACATTTAAGTACCAACCACCAATATCCAAGTCTATATTTGAGTTCATGATGTCCACCATTATAACTGCTGTATAAAGCTGTCTTTTTTCTTTAAATTTGTTGTATATTTGTTCCTCTGCAAGCTTTCCACTAGTTAATGGTCTGTAGACCATACCAAGAAATGTAATTAGACCTTTTTTATCTACTGCTTAAGCCAAATTGACTCTCAGCGTTTGAGGGCAGAGATATTCTCCTCTTGCACTGCAGTGCTGTCCTTAACCTGCGCTGCTACACCTTTCCTTCATTTTCTGTTTTATACCCACGACTATTTAACATCCAATCTTGCCTTTCCCTGGGCCTTGTCTCTGTCATGCCATAGTATCATTATACCACATTGCAATCTGTCGATAACTCCCCAACCTTATTTACTACACTCTGTACATTTACATACATGCATGTTAATTCTATTTTGGACTTTATTTCTTACTTCCTTACTCTGACTGAACCTGTTACCTTACTATATTCTACGTTAGTGCCAGCTGTATCATGAAGTATTTTGCGAAACCTGCTATTTGCCTATACTACTCTCTCATGACACACACATTTCTGCCAAATTAGTTTAACGATGACACTAGCAAAACATCCTTCAAGGACCTCAGTCCCAGCTTTTTAAATGTAACCCATCTGGCTTGGACAGATGCTACCTTCCCCAGAGCCACTTCTGGGAATCTAAACCTCAAGTTTTCCAGCCATGCATTTTTCGGCTGTGCCCTGCTATTTCTGTGCATGCTTTCGTGTAGCACTGGGAGTGATCTGGAGATTGCTACCAGGTAGAGCCAAAAATGTAATAATGTGGACTACAGTTTCTGGGTTTTCACCCTCCTGAAGATTGGCCTTCAGCTGCTGGTGACTCTGGCACCAAGGAGACAATGTAGCATCCTGGAGTCATGTTGATGGCCACAGAAATGTATGTCTGTTCTCTAACTAATGAATCCCCTATCACTATTGATTCTGCTTTCTTCTTCCTCTCTTCTTGTACAGTCAGGCAACTTGCGCCAGAAGCTTGGCTTTGACTGTACTCCCTTGAGGAGTCAGCATCCTTATCGGCTTCCAAAATGGAAAATCAGTTTGTGAGGTGGATGTCTGGATGGCCTGTCTGTTTTTCTTGGACAGCCTGGTGGTCCTTCACTTCCTTCCTCCAGTCCTTGAGCTTCGCTGTTTTGATGAAAAGGTTTTTGTATCCAGAGTTTATAAATACAGGTTGTTGGCTGCTTTTTACAAGCCCCGGCACAGCACCTGCCCACACAATTGCAGAAGGTCTGACACTTTCCTGTTTACCTCCTCCCTCCTCACTGTCCAAGACCGAAACACGTCTTTCAGGTGAGGCAGCTTTTTACTTGTACTTTCAATCTAACCTATTGCATTTGCTGCTCATGATACAGTTATCCTTACATTGCTGAGGCCAAACACGGACTAGCTGGCCATTTTACAGAATGGTCTGTAGGAATGACCCCAACCTCCCCAGCTGCCTACCATTTCAATAAATCACCTTGCCCTCATGCTAAAATTTCTTCTTGAGCTTGCTGCAATGTTCCAGTGAAGCACACCAACATCTCATTTCCCGCTCAGTCCGTTTATAGTCTTGAAATCTCAACATAGAATTTCGCAACTTGAGAAACTGACCACATTACAGCTGTGCTCCATTTTGCTTACATTTTCTCCCCAGCCCCTACAGCCGTGTCTTGTTTACTTTCCTCTCCGTAAGGAGAACCCATTTGCTCAATTTTACGCCTTAATATGCATCCTTTGTTGCTCCACCATTACCAAATCCTTTTGTATTTTGCATTAGACTCCTACACTACCTGACTCCTTCGATAAGGTTCCCCACAGTATGCTATTATATAAAATGCAGAGGAATGGGATTGTGGGAGACATAGTAGTTTGGATCAGTCATTGGCTTGCTGAAAGAAAGCAGAGGATTGTAGTTGATGGAACATGTTCATCTTGGTGTCCAGTTCCTAGCGGCATACCACAAGGGTCGGTGTTGGGTCCACTGCTGTTTGTCATTTTTATAAATGATCTGGATGAAGCCTAAGAAGGGTGGGTTAGTAAATTTGCGGACGACACTAAGGTTGGTGGAGTTGTGGATAGTGACGAAGGATGTAGTAGGTTGCAGAGAGACATAGATAGGATGCAGAGCTGGGCTGAGAGGTGGCCAATGGAGTTTAATGTGGACAAAATCTAATCTAATCTAAAGTGTGAGGTGATACACTTTGGCCGGAGTAATCGGAATGCAAAGTACTGGGCTAATGGTAGGATTCTTGGGAGCGCAGATGAGCAGAGAGATCTCAGTGTCCATGTACGCAGATCCCTGAAAGTTGCCACCCAGATTGACAGGGTTGTTAAGAAGGCTTAGTGTTTTGGCCTTTATTAATAGAGGGCTTGAGTTCCGGAACCAGGAGGTTATGCTGCAGCTGTACAAAGCTCTGGTGCGGTCACACCAGTTCTGGTGTGCATTATAAGAAGGCTGTGGAAGCTTTGGAAAGGGTGCAGAGGAGATTTACTAGAACGTTGCCTGGTATGGAAGGAATGTCTCACGAGGAAAGGCGGAGTCCTTGAGGCTGTTCTCATTAGAGATAAGAAGGTTGAGAGGTGACTTACTAGAGACATACAAGATAATCAGAGGGTTAGATAGAGTGGACAGGGAGAGCCTTTTTCCAAGTATGGGAACGGCAAACACGAAGGGACACAACTTTAAAGTGAGGGGAGATAGGTATAAGACAGATGTCAGAGATAGTTTCTTTACTCAGAGAACAGTAAGGGTATGGAGTGCTTTGCCTGCAACGGTAGTAGATTCGCCAAGTTTAAGTGCATTTAAGTCGTCATTGGACAGGCAAATGGACGTACATGGAATAGTGTGGGTGGGATGGGCTTCAGATTAGTATGACAGGGCAGCGCAACATCGAGGGCCGAAGGGCCTGTTCTGCACTGTAATGTTCTATGTTCTATAAAGTTAAAGTGTTGATTATTGCCAGTAGATGTCGCATGGAGCAGCATTGACCCCTTGACTGTTTCAAAATTGTGCTGTTAAGTTCAGTGCTGTGACAATGGTGATCAGGCCTCTTGGGGGAGGAGAAGTAGTCACCATCAAGGATTGCACTGCCGCTAGCTAATTGTCTGTGACTATTCTGTTATCATTAACACAAGAAGTTGTGGTTATCTTCAGTCAACCTGTTAGGACATGTTCTGACACACCTCTGGAGCAAATGGGACTTGAGCCAATGCCTTCTGTCTCAAAAGCAGAGACACTACCACTGTGCCATTATCTTGTAGGTTGGGTGGAACTAGCAGTCCTGTTGTGTAGGGGTTTTCTTGGTGATGTCCATCTCTGTCACAAATTGTAACAATTGTTAGCATTCCAGACCTGTCAAAAGAGGCTTGGGTGTTTATTATCTAGCTAACACTGGCTTCTGAGAAATTTCCGGAAGGTTATTGCTATATCCCGTCTTGAGATTACAACAGCCACCTTTTATTCTGCTGTTCATAATATTTTGAATGTAGGTTTGCTTGCTGAGCTGGAAGGTTCATTTCCAGACATTTCGTCACCCTACAAAGTGACATTTTCAGTGGGCCTCCAGGCGAAGTACTATTAATAATTCCTTTGCCCGGAGCCCTACTGAAGATGTCACCTAGTAGGGTGACAAAATGTCTGGAAATGAACCTTGCAGCTCAGTGAACAAATCTATATCCAGAACCTCAACCTGAGCTGCAAATCTTCTCAAAATTCGCTGATCATTGTGTTTTTAAAACAGTATATAAATATATACTAAAATGCATTGAAAATTGGTTTTTACTCCATTCATGACAGTTTGGAGTATAAGTTTCTTACAACCTATTCCTCCATCTTGAAGTGTTTATTTAATCAGAGCTAATGTTTGGTCCTTACTAACAGACAACTATTAATTACGCAAACTATCTTCCTGCTCTTGGCTGGCATCCTGAACCTCCCTCAGTACTTCAGCGAGAAAACATCCCATTGTGAATCTATGTTTGAAACTTAAGATGACTATAACGGATTTCAATTCCAATTGATTGATGAACATCTGGAGCATCATCTTGTACTAGCAGCAATGCAAAGTGACTTCAAAGTATTGCCAATTTTTTTTCCTAATTGTTTAGCATTTTGGTTTTAAGCTTTGGCTTTTAGAATCACGTAAAAAATATTGTTTGCCCTCCATGTTAGGTGCTGTCTCCAAGTTGCAGTGATGAAATCACTGTGAAGAAAGACCAGTGTTTGGTGAGATCCTTTGCCGACTCCAAATTGTAAGTGTAAATATAAAATGTATGGATGCAAAAAAACCTGCTACTTGCAAGATGTTTGAATATGTCAATTTGTTATGAAAAATAACTAACTCAAAAAATTTTCAGCTCTTCGTGAGTTGTGTGACATTTGAAATGAATGCTGAACCTCATTGTAAAGTGAAGCTATACTTTGGTTTTAATGTTTGTTTTGCAATTAGATCATGTCTGCAAATCATTTGGAAATATACTAAACTGCAAATAGATTCTGGAATGTTTAACCATGTAGTTCACTGGAACTGACTGAGTTGATTATAATACGTATTTCACTTTCATCTTTAAAGAAAGAACAAAGTGATAAGCCAAAATTTGATAAATTCCTTTAACAATTCAACTATTTGACTATAATAACTTTTAAATTCCATTCCAAAAAATTTGTACTGCTGTTTATAAGAAAACAAAAATGCTTCTGTTGCAGTGTTTTCTTGAGGGTTCTTCCAGTTTTGTTTTTGAATTCATTCACGGGATGTGGGTGTTGCTAGCTAGGCCAGCATTCGTTACACAACCTAGAACTTGAAACTTTGACCTGCTGCAGTCCATTTAGTTTAGCTACGCTCATGATGCCATTAGGGAGAGATTTCTACGATTTTGACCTCGTGATACTGAAACAACTGTGATATAGTCTTGATGTTGCATGGCTTTGAGAACTTGCAGGTAATGATGTCCCCGTGCATCTGCTGCCATTGTCCTTCTTGGTGGTAGTATTCATAGTTTAGAAGATGCTAAGAAGCAACGTTGCCTCTAATTTTAGATTTGGTTCTATGAGCCTCCAAAGTTCTTGTATAGCACCAGCTTCCAGAGTGGGAAGGCAATGCTGTGAGCAGAATGCCGACGTCAATTGCCATGCGCATAACCTTGGAGCAGCTAAGAATTAGCTTAGAGCAGCTTACTAAGAATTCTTAGTGAATTTCTGCACTGCATCTTGTAGGTGGTGCACACTGTTGCTATTGTGTGCCTGTGGTAGTGGGAATTTAGTATTTGTAGATGTGGTGCAAAATAAGCTGGCTGCTTTGTCCTGAATGTGTGAAGCTTCTTGACTGTTGTTGGAACTGCATTCATCCAGCAAATTGAGAGTATTTGGTCACACGCCTGATTTGTGCTTTTCAACAGCCGTTGGGGATTCAAGAGGTGAGTTAGTTGTTGCAGGATTATTCGCCTCTGTCCTGCTCCGGTAGCCACATTACTTGTCTGACTCGTCCAGTTGAGTTTCTAGCCAGTGTAAGCCACCAGAAAGTTGATAGAGGAGGATTCAATGATGGTGAAACCATTGATTGTCAAGGGCCAATGGTTAGATACTTTCTTGTTGAAAAAGATTATTGCCAGGCATGTGTTTTGTACAAATGAGACTTGCCAAGATAGTTCCATATCTTGTTGTATTTGGGCATGGACTGCTTCATTGGCTGTTGAGAATGGTGCTGAAGATAGTGCAGTCACTGGTGAACATCCCCACTTTTGATCTTACAATGCAGGGAAGGTTGTTGATGAAGCAGTTAAAGATTAGAGGGCCAAGGACATTACCCTGAGGAACTCTGTCAGAGGGGTCCTGGAGCTGAGAACACCACAGCCAATTTCTTTTGTGCCAAGTTGATTCTAACCAGTGGAGAGTTTTCCCTCTGAATCTCCATGACTCCTGTTTTGCAAGAGTGCCTTGATATTGAAGACAATCATTCTCACGTAGTCTCTGGAGTTCACCTCTTTGTTGGACCAAGGCTGTAATAAAGTCATGAACAGAGTGGCTTTGGTGAAACCCCAACTGAACGGCAGTGAGCAGATTATTTCTAAGCAAGTGCTGCTTAAGAGCATCATTGATGACATTTTCTATCACTTGACTGATGATCGAGAATAGACTGATGGGGTGGTAATTGACTTGGTTGGATTTGTCCTGCTTTTTGTTTACAGGACATACCATGGCAGTTTTTCTGGGTAGATGCCAGTGTCATTACTATTCTGAAATGGTTTGGCTAGAGGTGTGGCAAGCTCTGGAGGCACAAGTCTTCAGTACTATTGCTGGAATGTTGTCAGGGCCCGTAGGCTTTGCCATATTCAGTGTTTTGAACTGTTTCTTGATAACAAGTGGAGTGGAATTAAATTGTTATAGACTGTTCTCTGTGATGCTGGGGACCTCTAGGGAGGCAGAAATGGATTGTTCAACTGTCACTTCTGCTAGAAGATTGTTGTGAATGCTTCAGCCTTTTGTGCTAACGTGCTGGCTCTCCTGACTGAAAATGGGTACATATGTAGAATGTCCAGAATCTGCTAAGTCTTGGGCAGAACCACAGAAAACCTCTATAGATTGCTGCTTTATTGATTGAAACTGAACTTTGCTGACCTGAAAAGCCTTTTGTTGTCTTTGTTTTTCTCTGAATGCATGTAAGTGCAGCGCTCATTTCAATGTTGTTCCTTTAAAATAATCCATGTGTAACTTTACAATTTTGTTGATGCAGTCATAATTATTAAAGCAACACTAAAGCAGTTCATTCTTTTTGCTTGGTAATTTAAATTGCTGTTTCTAACTCTGACTCTACTAACAAGATTACAATGACCATTTTAAATTCAGTTTCCACAAAACAGTTTTTAAAATTCATTGTTTTTGACTGCACTATTAACTATGTATTTTCAATTGTTTAGACCTGTCGATGTAATAGGCCATCCCTCATGAATAATTATGTGACCATCTGTTCAGGATGGCATAATGTTCAGAAGGATTTGAGGAACAGCTTTAGCTTTAAACACTATCGCTTCATAGTTATCATGGTTTGAAGCTTTATTTTCAAATGTAAAGTTCAACAGGTAGATGTGAAGTAACAGAGATGGTGCATGAATGTGGACAGTTTATTGAACATGATATAGCTGTATTTACTAATTTGATTTTTATTACCTTGTAAATAATTTAAACAAAGACTGTGAAATTTAGTTGAACATCAATCTTGTGACACAAAACCAGTGTTCTTTATTTCAAGCTAAACCTTGGCATCTATCTTTGTAAAACAACAGCTATCCTATCGCAAGAAAAGATATCAGAGAGCTCGACTGGGACAAAGTTACAAAACAAGACCCGGTTGTTAAACAAGGTAAGGAAACTGGCATCCAAAGTGAAATGAATTGCAAATATTTCCACTTGCATCTCATGCTAATAGCTGTGATCATCATACTTGGAATGTGGCACTTGAGAGTTCTTGCCTTACCTCCCCTTAAACAGCAAGTCTCAATGTCAAGGTGAGAGTGGCAAGGTTGAGGGCCAATTTGTGAAACATGTACGTCTGGTCTGCTAAGTTGTACAAGCAGGAGGTTAGTTTTGTTTCATAAAGGGAATGCTTTGAGAATAAAAGTTTTTATTTTAGTACAGGATTAGTTTTTATCATTTTGGAAAGCTTGTTATAATGCCATTCCAATTGCATTGTCTTGTGATTTTCTTTTGAGATGTTGGAGGGAGTGTATGGCTTGAAGGATAATCAGGTTTCGATTCACGCACTTAGATCTAAATGTAGTTTGCGCAGGTGGAGTGAAAGTCACAACTCTCGTAGCTGATCACTCCGAAGGTGCTAAATTAAATAAGTTGGGGCAGTCTTGGTTCGCTGCAGCAAATTCAAGTTGCATCAGTGAGCAGCTTCACTCAGTTTGCTAGTGAAATGTGAAAGATGTATGATTTTTGATAGATGAAGACATTTCCATCTATCTTCAACCTGTTCAATACTCGAAGCGAACATTTGAGTTTCCCTCACCAGTTTTGACGTTCTCCATCTTGAGAACAAAATTTCACAACAAAGCATTCTGTTATGGCTCCTGATGATGCAATTGTATTTTGGGCAATTGTGAAGTACCCAAACAAAGCTGTCAATTTTCTCCTGTAGTATCTAATGCAGTCCTTAGAATGCATTCATTATTCTGCATCTTAACATAATGTTAATACAAAACTAAAATACTGTTGATGGTGTAAATCTAAAGTAATATCGGTAAATCGTGGAATATTCAGATCAGGCAGCATCAGAGGAAACCAAAATAGTGTTTGAGTCTTGGTCACTGGCCATGCGTCGGAACTGATAAAGCTTGGAAATAGAAGCATTTTCGCAAATAAATAAAAAAGGGCTAGGTGAGGGCAGGAGTTGGTTGATGAGCAACATAAAGTCAGTGATTTGTCATTATTGCGTTCACACCTTCTGTTAGACTTACCTTTTATTTCTTGTCCTTTTGGCTCTGCACACAACTGTTTTGTCATTTAATCTCTCTTGACTTTCACCCCACCACAGACCCTCCCTTTTGTTTTATTTTTCACCTCCCTCTTGCATAAAAACCTGGTGCATTTATAACTTTGCCCAGCTTAAATGAAAGATCACCTACCTCAAATATAAACTCTGTTTTTGTCTGTGAGATGCTTCCTGACATGCAGAATATCTTCACCAATTTTTCATTGTACAAAAAATGCATAAATGCTACGTAGATTCAGGTTTTTAAATTCTTATAAAAGAAGAGCACTGATGTTCTTTCCTAGAGGGATCGAGTGGAAAAGTAAAGAAATTTTGCTAACTTGAGGCTAGAGAGTCCAGATTAGACTATATTTAAATTGACTGTATAGTGGCAGAGAAGAAGATCAAGTTCGTTTTTATGAAGGTGATAGCAGTTCTTGGAGATTATGCCAATCAGGGAACGGTGAACAGAATGGTTGGAGCTCTAGTGTTGAGAAAGGAGAGTTGGCCTGTAAGGGTGCAGGATAGGCATGTTCCTGTTACAGGGATGACAAGAGTCTGGAACCTTGGAAGCCAGGGGAAATTATCAGCTTCATTTTTTTGTTGACTAGGGCAAAGTCCTTCTATAATATAGAAAAAAGTAGGAAGGAGCTCAAATCGGAAGTGAGGAGAGCTAAAAGGATCCTTGAAATAATCTTGGCCAGGAAGTTTATGGATAATCTCCAGGCATTTTATACATGTATTGAGACAAGAAGGTAGCTATGGAAAGAGGAGGCTCATTGAAGGATAAAGAAGGGAGATTATGTGTGGGGCCAGAGGAAATAATAAGTACTTTACATTGGTATTCACCAAAGAGAGGGAAATGAGGGATGTTGAGATTAGGAAAAGTGTGAATACTCTCTGGCAGGTCAACATAATGAAGAAGGAACTTTGGATATTAGATGAGTTTGTTTTCCCTGGAAAGACAGAGGTTGAGTGTTGACTTGATAGACGCCTACAAAACTCTGAGAGGCTTAGATAGAGTGATAGTCTGAGGCTTTTTCCCAGGGTGGAAAGGTCAATCACAAGAGGACACAAATTCAAGGTGAGAGGGGGCAAATTCAAGAGAGAAGTGCGGGAAACTTTTTCACACAGAGGGTAGAGGGAGGTTGAAACACTCTGCCAGTAGAAGTGGTGAATGCAGGCACTTAGTGAATGGGAGGTGAACAGAGGAACAGAAACAGGAATGGGAATCGGCACATGCTTGCTGGGCCGAAGGGCTTTTTCAGGTGCTGTATTCTTCTTTGTCTTTAAACATATAAAGCGTTTCATAATTTCTGATGAAAATATTTCCACGTAGTAGGTCCATGAATAGACCATGGTCCACAACAGACCGTGAGTAGAACATTATTAAATTAATTTGGTAAATCAAATAAAATTCTTTACCCGAAGAGTTGTTAGAATGCGAAACTTATTAGGAAGCCAATCTTCTAAAATACATTTAAGGAGATGCTTGATAATCATGAGAGGAACAGATTAGAAATTTATGCTGATGGTTAGATGAAGAGTTTTGCCAATGACTGGTTTCAGTGCTGTATATGGCATGTAGTGCAACATAAATTAATCTTTATAAAAATGAATATACACCTTGTTAACATTATACTGTATTATAATCCAAAATATTTAAGCAAACGACCAAAGAAAATTAGATTTATTGGTTTTCTTGGTGAATTCCAGTTAAATTCATATGATATAGGAGCAGCATTCGGCCATTTGACCGACTGAGTCTGTTTCACCATTCGATCATGATTGATACGGTCCTCACCCCCATTTTCCTGCCTTCTCCCCATAACCCTTCACCCCTTACCAATCAAAAATCTCCTCCTTAAATTTACTCTCTCAGCATCCACCACACTTTGGGGTAGTGAATTCCACAAATTCACAACCCTTTTGGGAGAAGTAGTTACATCTCAACACTCTTTTAAACTTGCTACCGTTATCCTAACATTATGATCTCTTGTTCAAGAATGCTGCATAAGAGGAAGCATCTGCTCTACATCTGTCTTATCCATACTTTTATTATCTTGAATATCTCCATTCTTCGAAATTCCAGAGTATTGGCCTAAATGTTCAGACTCTTCATACAACAAACCCTTCATCTCTGTGATCAATCTAGTGAACCTCTTCTGAACTGTCTCCAGTGCCACCACATTTTTCCTCAAGGGGACCAAAACTGTGCACTATACTCCAGATGCAGATTCACCGAAGCCTTGTATTGTTGCAACAATACTTCATTACCTTTTAATTCTATTCCTTCAGATATAAAAGGCAACATTCCATTCACTTTCTTTATTATCTGCTGTACCTGCAGGCTAGTTTTCTGTGACTCATGAACGAAGACACCCAGGTCCCTTTGTACTGTGGCACCTCGAAGTTTCTCCCCATTTAGATTCTAGATCGCCTTCCCATTTTCCGAACCAAAATGCATGACCTCCATTTTGGCCCACTTTCCTAACCTATCTATATCCATTTGTTTCCTCATTGCAATTTACCGTCCTGTCTATTTTTGTCGTCCACAAATTTGGCTGTAGCGCCTTCTAGCGCTGTATCCAAGTTGTTAATGTGGATTGTAAATAGCTGGGGCCCAAGGACCAAACCTTGTGGCACCCCACTAGTTACTTGCATCTAAAAAAAACCCCATTTATCCCGACTCTATCTTCTGTCTGTTAGCCAGTCACCTATCCAAGCTAATAAATTACCTCCAATTCCCATATCATTCAACCTTGTGAATTAATCTTTTGTGCGGCACCAAGTTAAAAGCCTTCCAGAAGTCCAGATGTACTGCATCTACAAGATCCTCACTGTCCAGTTTGCTTGTTACAGCTTCAAAGAACTCTAGCAAAATTCTCAAATATGATGCCATTCATAAAATCATACCGACTCTGATGGATAGCGTTTTGACTTTTCAAATGCCCTAATGTTGCTTCCTTGATAACTGATTCTAATATTTTCCCAAAAACATGTTAAACTAACTGATCTGTAATTTCTCACACTGCTTCCCTCCCTTTTTGAATGAGGCCATTACATTAGCATTTTTCCAATCCACTGAAACTGTTTCTGTGTCCAGGGAATTTTGGAATAGTGTAACCAATAGATCCACTATTTCCACTACCACTTTCTTTAATATCCTAGGGTGTAGGCCATCAGGCCTGGAGGACTTGTCAGCCATCAGTCGGTGTTGATTGTTCTAAGTTCTACCCTTTCTATTGCATCTGACTTGTCTGTTCCAGTAGGGTTGGTACTATTGTCCTCCACTGTAAAAACTGAGGCAAAATATTAATTTAGCATCTCTGCCATTTTAGTATTCCCCTATTAGCTCTCCAGTTCCATCTTCCAAAGGACCAACATTTTCCTTAGTAACTCTACTCCTCTTAAAGAAGCTTTTGCTATCCTTTTTTGATACTTTGTGCTAGTTTTCTTTTGTAAATTACTTTAGCTCTTTTTTATTAATTTTTTAGTATCCCATTGTTTATGTTTGAAAGTTTCCCAATCTTCTATATTGCCTTTGCCATATGGTATACCTTAGGTTTTGACTTTTTAACAGCCAAATCTTTGCATATTTCAAGAAGACTTCTTGACTTTGTAATATTGTCTTGATTTTTACAAGTATTCACTATCAAAAAGCTATGTTTCTACCGAATTTGATAGATGTTCCACCTGATGCATGGTGCTTCCATGTTCTAAATTCTGAGATTATGGTGAATCTGAATACTGTACTTCCTAGTCATAAAGCACAGAAGATGCTTTTTGGTCCATTGTGCCTGTGCCAATTTATCTACACTAATCCCATGTTCGAGGACTTGGCTGATAGCCTGGAATATTTGTCATTTCAAGTGTTCATCCGCATACTTCAAGGGTAGCGAGGTTTACCATCTCTACGAACCTTCCAGGTAGTGCATTCTAGATTCCCACGACACTTTGGTTTTCCTCGATTTCCGTCTAAACTCCCCTCCTGTCCTCCTTAAAATTATGTCTCCTTGTTATTGACCCTTCAACGAAGGGGAATAACTGCTTCCTATTCACCCTATCCATGTCCCTTGTAATCTTACGCATCTCAATCAGGTCTCTCCCTCCCCATCTCTTTCCCCCTCCCCCTCACCACCACTATCCCCGAACCTTTCTTCTTCCAGGTAAACAATCTGAGTCTTTCCAGAGTCTTCATTGTAAAGTGATCCAATTCAGGCAACACCCTGGTGAATTTCTTCTGTACCACCGCAACTAGAATCTCATCCATCCATCGGTAGTGTGGCACACCAGAACTGTACACTGTATTCCAGCTGTGGCCGAGCCAAAATTTTATACAGCTCCAACATAACCTGATAATCTATACCATGATTGATAAAGGCAAGCATCCTGTATGCATTCTTAACCAGCCTAATAATGTATCCTGCTTTCAGGGGTCTGTGGACAAGCAACCCAAGATCCCTTATGTTTATTCGTAATCTGTTCATTATCAATTGAGAAGTGAAATTGAACTTGCAAGGAAGGGTTTTCATGGCATCAATGAGGTGATACAGTTTGGCTAGGTTGGTGAGGAAAGAATAGAATACAGATTTAAGAAAATTTGGCAAAAGAACCAGAAGGGTGATTAAGATATTTTTTAATGCATCATGTTACGATGATACAACTTCACTGCCCATTACGGCAGTAGGAATAGTTTCAGCAGTCTCTTTCAAAGGGAGCTTCGCTTAAAGCGTCAGAATATGCAACACAATCGGCAAAGAGTGGCAATGGGACTAATTGGATAGCTATTTTAAAGAACTAGAACAGACATCGAAGTCCAAATGGTTCCTTCTGTCAAGTGCTGTCATTCTATGTTTATCATTTATCAACCAAATTAACAAGACCTAACTTTCAAATGCTGCTTTCCTGTAGCACTTGAAGAAGCTCACAAATTCTATCAACAAAGGATTGTTCCTGAAAGCTGGAAGGTTGATATGAATGTCATCTTAGAATCCTCCAGTAGTGATGAAGAAGAGGAGGAAGAAGAGGCAGAAAATGACGAGGAAGATGAAGAAACAAAGCAAGAGGTAGGCTATATATATAAAGTTTTGTCAATTAAGCAAATTGATACTTTCGGATCTCCATTTTTCAAGTATCATAAGAAATCAGCTGCTTTTTTAAAGAATAGTATATAAATATATAGCTGTTTCATCAATAAAGTGACATTTGTCATGGAATTGTTTCCACTCAGCAACCAAGGTACTTGTAAAGTGGGCGGCACAGTGGCACAATGATTAGCACTGTTGCCTCATAGCGCCAGAGACCCGGGTTCATTTCCCCCCTTGGGCGACTGACTGACTGTGTGGAGTTTGCACATTCTCCCCGTGTCTGCGTAGGTTTCCTCCGGGTGCTCCGGTTTTCTCCCACAATCCAAAAATATGCAGGTCAGGTGAGTTGGCCATGCTAAATTGCCCATAGTGTTATTTGAAGGGGTAAATGTAGGGGAATGGGTCTGGGTGGGTTGCGCTTCAGCGAGTCGATGTGGACTTGTTGGGCCAAAGGGCCTGTTTCCACACTGTAAGTAATCTAATCTAAAACTGAAACAAATTGGGAGTAATAAGGAGAGAGTTCTTGAAACGTTAACTGGATTAAATGTTGACAAATCATCAGGATCAAATGAGTGTTAAAGTATATGGCTGTAGTGATCATGGTTGCATTGATCGTTATCTTTCAACATTCTATAGATTGTAAAATGTTTCTGCAGGTTGGAAAGTAGTAAATGGAACTATGCAATTTAAGAAGTAGAAGGAGAGGGAGAATATTAAACTGTAGACTTGCTGGTTTGCTGTCGGTAGTATAGAAAATGTTAGAATGTATTATAATGGTTGAGATAACTGAATATTTAGAAAAGAATGCTAAAATTGGGCAGTGTTGACATGGATGTATGGAAGAACAATAAAGATTGAAAGCCTATAGAAGTTTCTTAAGAATGTTACTTGTTAGATGGTGAATAAAGGAGGGTCTGTGGAAGTAATGTATTTGGATTTTCAGAAGGCTTTTGAAAAGGCCCCACAGTAAACAAAATTAGATGGATTAGAATTAGGGATAATATACCAGTATGAATTGACAATTCGTTACCAGCAGATAGTCTGAATAAATAAGTCATTCTCAGAATAACGGATTATCACGAAGGTCAATGCTAGGCCCACAGTTATTTGCAATCCATATAAATGATTAAAATATAGGGACAAAGTATAATACATGAAAATTTGCTCATGACTCAAAACTAGTTGGGATAGAAATTGTAATAATGTTTTGGTGGACTTCAAGTGCATTTAGACAAGCTAAGAAAATGTCCAAGAACATGGTAGATGTAATATAATGTGGATAAGTGTGAAATGACACGCTTGGGTAGGAAAAAACTAATTAGAGAATCAGAACATTTCTTAAGTGGTGAGAGATTGAGAAATGTTGGTGTCCACTTGTGTGTCCTCGTTCATGAGCCAGTTAAAGCTAGCTTGCAGATAGAACAGTCAATAAGAAAGGCAAATAGTACAGTGACCTTCAACACAAACATACTTAAGTGCAGAAGTAAAGATGGTGTGTTGTAATTATAGAGAACCTTGGTGAACCCCCTCTGGAATAGTGTGTTCAGTTTTGGTCTCTTTAACTAAGGAAGGATATAGTTGCCACAGAGTGAGTGCAGTGCAAGTTCACAAGACTAATCTCTGGAATGGTGTGATTATTTTATGAGGATAAAGTGAAGAAATGGAACACAACTTCTGTAGAGTTTCAAACAAATGAGAGGTATTTTAATTGAAATTGACAGGATTCTTGTCAAGGGGGATTTAGATCAGCTGTGAATTTAGAATTATTAGAATTCTGTCCTTCAGAGGACTTTTGAAGCCTATTATCATGTACATTCAATACAAAAATCTGGAGACTAATGACACCAAGGAGTGTGGAGAGCACATGATTTTCCTGCACTGAGGTAGGTGATTAGCCATAGAGTATTTTCCATCAATTGGATGCTCAAAAATTTGCTCCTGTTCAAAGTTAGTTTCATCTATACTGTTTGCTAAGCTGAAAATTGCACTGTAGATAGAATTGATTGAAAATTTCGGTTCCAGCAGAAATGGGTGGGTGTTCACTCCACTTCCTGTAGGGTTTCCCTGGCAACATACTGGTGATTTTATCATGAGCATGCTCACAAGTAATTCAAGACTTTGCAGTATGTTGGCAGGCAGCCTGTGGATGTTTGCCATATTTTCAAACCAGCTTTCCATGATCTGAACTTAATATTGGAGTTTTTTTTCTCTCCAGGCCCAAAATGCAACAGTGGAGTTAAGTAATGGCATTCATAGACCAGCTAATTGAATAAGGGAGTTAGAAGCTAACTTTTTTTATTGTACAAATATATTCTGCTCTTTTTTTTGGGTATAGATTGTCTAACTTGCTGAGAAATAAATATTGTATGTCCTGATTACTTCTCCCATTATCATATATGTATATAATCCTAAATTTATGAATTCTTGTCTTTTTAAACATTTAAAAAGAATCTGTGTATTTTTTGTATTGTAACTCTTGGTATCTTTGTATATACAGTAAATGTTTCACTTGCAGTCAATACTTCATACCTGACAGGGTTGTACTTCTCATATTTTAAAATGTAGCCGATGCAAATTGTATCACACACCAGCAACTGTTTCAAATAAAATACTCTAAAGCAGTGAAATTAAAGCTCGGCAAGAGAAGGCTATTCACCTCTTGTTTTGTTTTCTGACCTTTCCCCGAGAGAGAGGTTTCGAATACTGATGTGTAGTTGCTAATTTGAGGAGAAACTGCCTTGGGTATAAATATTTAGGCTGTTATTAACCTAAGATTGCACCAACTATTACCTGCATGGCATATTGAGCGTGGATCAGATCTCTGATGTGGTCTTATTGGTCTTAAAAGGACAGGCCAAAATAATCATGATTGCAAGTTTGCAATAGAAAACTTTATTTAAGGAAGTCCCTTTATCTAATTATGAAATGTAAATATCCAACTGTTTTCATAATCTATTGACAGCTATTTAGTACAATGTTTCTTTCATTAATTATTAAATAGTGCATCCTTCATTTGTCACGATATTTTTTAATGCCTTGAGAGACCTTTCAGTAAAAATTTAATTGCTGTAAATCTGTTCTTGTACCAAGTAGTAACTATTGAAACAAATACAGAATAATAGAAATATGCAACATGAGAGGTGAATTGGCACATTGTTCTCATACTGGTTGACAGGACTTTCCATTTTTAAAATAGTGGTTGCATTTAAAAAGCACCTTTCTGTGTGTGAACATCTATTTGATCATCAGTACATAAGTATTTGATGTTCTGATGACCTTATCTATTTCAACTGATCAATTAATTATTTAATAAAATATGTTGCATTTATCAACTGCCATTTTATTTGCCAAGTGCCTCTGTGTCAAACAACTGGGTCTGAGATAACGACTTCTCTCCAATTCTTTTTCTCCAAACTCAGCACCGTCCATATCAACCTTACACCAATCCAAAACTGAAGAACCCCTGCACCTTTTTTGGATAAGGGCAAGGCAAGACTTAATTTGTGTGAAGTCTTTCACATTCACAAGATATCTCAAAATGTTTTACAGAAAATTCATTTCTTTTGTAGTCACTGTTGTAATGCACAAAATGCAACAGCCAATTTGAAAATGACAAGCTCCCCAAACTGCATCGTCATTGCCCTTGTTTAAATTTTGTTTTACTAAATGGAGAAGATCATGGTGTGAGAAATGCAGTTGAGAGTTTCATGTCTAATATATAACACAACGTTTATCCTTTTTATGACTTGGTTAATAGTACTGCTATATGTGAGCAATGAGTAACAATTAGTGGATTTAACTTGAATTTTTTTTGCAATACATGCATTTGAATTGAATCAATTGTTTCAGTTTCTAAGTGAATCAATTGTACAAGTTTTTGCTCAAATCCTCTTTAAACCACTTGCTGCTCACCTGGAACTTATACCTTCTGGTCTTAGTCACATCTGCCAAGAGGGAAAGATTGTTATGATCTACCATATGTGTGTCTTGCATAATTTGAAAAACATCAATCAAATCCTTCCTCAGCTTTCTCTGCATGATAGCAAACAAACCCAGCCTATCCAATCTCCTCATAATTGAGACTTCCATCCCAGACAACATTCTGGTGAATTTCTTCTGCACCATGTCCATTTCAATCATGTTTTTCTTTCAGGAATAAGTATCATAAACATCTAGTCCATGGTTCATGCAAATTAATTTTTTGAGGTAGTTTTAGCTTTAGAAGATTAATTAAAGTAATTGAAGTTCTGAATTTTTCCATGTTGCCTGACTATCTCAAATAATGGCAGTTGAAAGGGTTCCATGTCTACTTCTGGAGTCAGAGCTAGGAAGATAAATGTAAATTTGAGGAATGTTGCCCTGACTTCATTCAAAATTTAAATTATTTGTGAAAACTTCAGGTCAAAGTATTTAACTTGAAGACAAAAGTTAATTAACCAAATGGTTTGTCAGGTATTTAATCAACCTTTGTTGTCATCCAGATGACTAATTCCAAGTAAGCCTTCTGAGAACTTGTTTGAGGGATGTTTACAGAATGTTTTTAGGATTGGAGGTTAAAGCATCCAAGTTGGTGGGTGTCAGCTCTGAGTTCAACAAGCAGAGAAACAAAGCAATTGTAGACTAGAACGAAAAGTGCTGACAGAAACCAGAGTATTTTTTGGATGGTGACACTAAGCACAAATGTACTGAAGCTCATGTTTTCGCTAAAAAGTCCACAGTTATGAGGTTTTAAAGGACAGTTGAAGGATTGCTTAGCCAAAAGTTAATGGAAGGATCCTTGGGAAATTTCAGTGATTAAAGGACAGCTGGAACACAATGAGAAGTTGAAGTGAAGTTTGAAGGGCTGTGGGATATGTTTGTTTGGTTCTAGAGAAAGTAAATGAACCTTGAAGAGTCTGATCAGACTTTCTGGAGAAAACGTAAGGAAGAAAGGTCTATAATTTAAGTCTGAAGTATGTAATTGTGTTTTTTTGTTTTTTGTTGTAAAACTTGAAGTTTTTATCTAAGAGTGTTTATTTAGTAATGTCTACTTTGCTTGTTTCTGGTATAGTGACATTCTTTTGCACTAAACTGTGGAGTCAGGTGGCATCATTTCTTTCAGATTCTTCTGAATTTCTTTTCAAACATTAATGGTTGGTAACAGAAGTAAACTCACCAGTTTCCCCTATTCATTCCTTTGTAATTTGTTAGAATATAACTTCTTCAAAATTGAGTTGTGGCTTTTTTAGAATTATTTAGGAAGAATGTCAAATCTTCTGTTGGCATTTATGATCATGTACTTACTTGTGGTGAAGTAAAGGCAGTTTGACTCCCTTCATGTGCATGTTTTATCTTGCACAGTCATACCCAGTAAAAGGAACCTCTTAGGATCTTAATTTACTTGCATTTTTATACATGTAAGAGCAAAATATCAGGTCTAGAAAATTTTGTTTACAGCATGTCTCTGGAGAAAGACTTTTTTCTTGAGTCAGAAGAGTAGGATAAATCAGAATCAAGATGCAACACCATTGTGTATTTAAGGTAGGAAACCACTTCATGGCAATTAAATATGATTTGATTAGAAAACCTGAGTCACATGAGCTATTACGACAGAAGACAAGTAGCCTGTGTCAAAGAGACAGAATTTGAGAAATATTTGAAAATAAGAGTAAAATTTGAGAGGTTTGCATTAAATTTGATTCATAAGTAAACAGTTGTGAACTATCAACATATAATTCTACCAGTTAAAACACAAACCCCGTTTCTTAGAAGCCCTACACAACATGCAAACACAAATAAAAAAAGCTAAGGAAACAGTTCAAAAGCATCAGTACACTGGGTTTGATACTATGTATCTTTTGCTTCTCAAGACCGTTGTTCTTCAGTGCCCTCTCTCCAGGTTCTTTGGCTCCTCTGCAGAAGGCACAGGGCAATTGGATACACTAATGAAAAAGACTGAATTATTGGTTAAAAGCAACAGCTTACAGAAACTCGTGGGGGAAAAAAATTACTATTTTTCTTCAGACTTCGGGTACTTTTACTGCAGAGAGGAAGAAACACAGAAGTACTCCTTCCAATCTGGAAAACTTCTGTATCTGTATAGTTTGTACTCACTCACACCGAGCCATCTGCTTGCTCACTCAACTAGCCACCCATTCACTTACCAACTCACCAACCAATGTCCAGAATCCACTTTTGCTCAAATCAATCAGCTACCTGTTGTCAGATGAATCACACTGTGCAATGCCCTGGTGGTTTGCTGTTTTAGCTCCCCTCCCCCACTGCTTGCAAAGCAGAAGTAGGAATGAATTTCACTAAACTGCAACAATCCCCTTCCCCAGTCCTCAGTTGTAAAACAGCTTTGATGATCTTTAGACATACACATTTCAAAATTCATCATTAGCATATTAGTTAGAAAATTTGGTGATATTCTGAATATAATCCCGATTTGAAGGTGCTGGTGTTGGACTGAGGTGTACAGAGTTAAAAATAACACAATACCAGATTATAGTCCAATAGGTTTGTTTGGAAGCACGAGCTTTTGGACCACTGCTCCTTCCTTATAATCCCAATCCACTTCTCCACTAGATTATTCATGACTACTCTTTCCTGTTGAGCTAGTTCCCACAAAGGTTTCCTGCTGCCTTGCAGACCTCCATGCATGGTGGTGTCTTCTGGAACTGGAAGTCAATGTATCCACAGATTGACATGTTCAGATCCTCCAAGCAGCTGCTTTTTACTATACATTATGTAAATACTGACGAAATCTAGAGCTGAACAGGCTGGGGCTGTTTTCCCTGGAGTGTCAGGCTGAGGGGTGACCTTATAGAGGTTTACAAAATTGTGAGGGGTGTGGATAGGGTAAATAGGCAAAGTTTTTTCTCTGGGGTCGGGAGTCCAGAACGAGAGGACGTCGGTTTTGGGTGAGAGGGGATAGATATAGGAGAGACCTAAGGGGCAACTTGTACCACCCTCTGCATGAACAATTGCAACATTTAAGAGGCATTTGGATGGGTAAATGAATAGGAAAGTTTGGAGGGATATGGACTGGGTGCTGGCAGGTGGGACTAGATTGGGTTGGGATATTTGGTCAGCATGGGCGGGTTGGACCAAAGGGTCTGTTTCCATGCTGTATCTCTCTCTGACTCTATGACTATGTCTCTGAAGTGCGTAGAAATATGGAAGGTAAGAGTAGGAGGAGGCCATTTGGGTGAAGAAATGACTACTCATCTCTGTCCTAAATGGTCCACCCCAATTCTTCAGACTGCTCCCCCTGATTCTGGACACATCCTCCCTGCATGTACCCTATCTAGTCCTGTTGGAATTTTATAAGTCTCTGAGATTTTCCTCCTGCTCCAAACTTATCTGAACTCCAGCAAAAACAATCCTAAGTTCAGTCAACCTCTCCTCAGATGTCAGTCCTGCCATCCTCAGAATCAACCTGGTAAGCCTTTACTGCACTCCCTTGAGAGCAAGAGCATCCTTCCTCAGAAAAGGAGACCAGAACTGCACACAATATTCTCGGTGTGGCCTCACCAAGGCCCTGTATAACCGCAACAATACGTCCTTGCTCCTGTACTCAAAACCTCTTGTTTTGACCATGTTTTTTGTTATCCCATGCCTTCAAGTCCATTGTTACAACTTTGTTAAAACTCTTTGCTGATGAGATACTTACTTCGTCTTGACTGATAACATATTTATTGTAGACCTCTTCTCGGAATTCTGAGTGCTTGTTATCCTTTACTCTTGCATCCTTGAATTTGATTTTAATTTGAGAAGATGGATGGTCGAACCATCAAAATTGTTGTAAAATAATAATTGAACTTCTACCTCCAATGCTGATAATAACTACTTACAACTTTTCAAAGCAAAATATTGAAAGGAATACTGTATTGATAAGATTGCTTAACATGAAAATGCACTGACTTTGCAATAACTGCCTTGTTATATTCCATATCCAGTTTTATCTCAGCCAGTTTCATTGATGGCCTGTTTCAACAGTAAGGATATTTCACTTGGTGCTATGTTTGGGCTGATAAAATGGTTTACCCCAGTGATTTTACAGGGAATTTTTTTTTTTAGTGATTTTAACATGTTGTCATTACTAGACTTGAAACAGATAGGACTCTCAAATTCATTAGACGACAATGTTGAAACTTAAAGAATTTAGGCAACATTTTAACCAGTCCACTGCATGTAGAAAGTAATTGAATGAAATTGTGACTAAAGCGTTGACTCCACAGCTGAAATTTCTTGTTATCAGTACAATTCCCTCTGCCTGATCATATCACCATCTTCTGCTGAAACTTCCATACCGTGTGTCATTTTAAAAATCTTGTCATTCTGGTTAGGACAGTTTTTCATAATGGCATTTTAATGTACATTTTAGAACACCTGTTGGCCATATCCCAGACTCTGTGGTTCATTTTTCTGTCAACAGTGCCTCAGTTCCTGTTCTGTTTTCATTACCAGAAGTGTCTCTGTCTTTGCTTATTTTAGATATGATGATTCTTTCTATTGATGTTTTCCACCTGTACCTAACTAGTTTTATCACATTTTTAATTCACTTCTGAATTTTCCTTTCTCTGTATTACTGTTGTGTGTCCAATTTGAAATATAAAGGCCATTGGGAATGAAATTTTCCCAGGATTTATTTTATTCAGGCCCCTGATATCTGTTCTAAAAGAATCTTTATTCCTGAAAATCTAATTCCAGTTATATACTAGTTGTCTATACAGGTTTGATACCTTAGCACAATCCAACAATTTAAAGACATGCACTAAGCAAGGAATCCCCAACCAGCATTTTTGCAATTATGCATTTATTCTGCTCAATTGGACATTGTTCATCTATGGAATATCAATTCTGCTGTCAAATGACCACTTCTCATTTGCACCTAGCAGATCATCTTTCTTATAAATTTTGTCCATAAATGTTCATAACATTTCCAAACATTTCTCAGAGTCTAGTTATTAAGTCTTTAACTCTGAGAAGACTTTACACCTGATCTTACTATGAGTAGGAAGTACAGTGCCAAGGCCAAACCTTACCTTTGCTTCTTGTCAAACATGTTTGATATATCTCATATTGAGTTGGTTTTCTCCCATTGATTGTAACATTTTATTTTGTGCAACATCTGTGCAAAATCATGCCCTGACAGTTTGCATTTGGTTTTAACTGTTCCTCTACAATGTAACTTTTATTGCAATCTTCTGACTGAAAAGAAATTAGAGTTTCTGACCTTCACCTTTTAGACGGCCATCCTCCACAGCCATTGTCAACTCATAACCAAGCTTGTGGGTGAGATGGAAACTAAGACATGTTTATTTGTGGATAGACAGCTCCTCGGTTACGGACACTTCCCAGTCACCCTGTTCACAATGTTATTGCATACCTCTGGAAAAGGTGGGACTTGAACCAAAGCCTCTTAGCACAAAGGTGGAGATACTGGCACTTCACTTCAGGAGGACATCTGTCCCCCCTTTATATCTAACCAGTCAATTAATAAATCATTTGATTCCAATCCCTTATTTAACCATTTGTTATAATAACATGCGCCACCCTCACTTCCCCTTCATTGCTTTTTGTGCTTCTGTCTCTTCAAAACTCCTTTTGCAGTCACCTCCTCCTAATTTTCCTGTCCCAGTGTCATTTTCTCAACTATCTTCATATTCCTTAATGTCATTAGTATCCAGAAATGTATCAAGTTCTATCATGTGCATGCTCTGTGATTGCGTTTATACACTTCACCTGGTACAGAGAAATAAAAGTTTCACCACCATCTGAGTGAAGAGGCTCCTCATGCTGTCTTAAATGGTCTAACCCTTTATTTGGAGATGATATACCCTGGTTTTAGACTTAACAGGTCCCCGGATGGTATCTGTATCTGTGATATTGTGCCCTGGAAGAATTTTGTAAGTTGCAATGAAGATCATTTCTTAATTGTTCTAAACTCTAAGAATTACAGACCCAGTCTGCTCAATATCTCCTCATCAGCAATCTTATTATCCAGGGATTAATTTGGTACACCTCTGTTGTATTTCCTCTGTGGCAATTGTATCACACTCTAGTTCGAGGCCAAAACTGTTCAAGCATTCCTGGAGAAGGGCTTTTGCCTGAAATGCCGATTTTCCTGCTCCTCGGATGCTGCCTGACCTGCTGTGCTTTTACAGTACCACATTAATCTAGACTCTAATTTCCAGCATCTGCAGTACCCATTTCTGCCAAGCATGGTCTTGTCAAGTCCCTTTATAACTGCAGAAAAGCCAACAAACCACCTGCCTTTCTCATTACTTGCTGCACCTGCATGCTAACTTTGAATGAAGCATGAACAAGGAGAAGCACGTCCCTTTCCACATCCGTACTTCCCAGCTCCTCATTGTTCCATAAAAAATTATTCTTTTTTCTTATTTTTTCTACCAGAGTAAATAGCCTCATACTTATTCACACTATTTTCTATCTCCCATATTCTAGCACATTGTCTTAGCGTATTCAAGGCCCCTTGAAGCCTCCTTGCATCCTCCTCAAAATTTACATTCCCATCTAATTTAGTGTCATCAGCAAATTTGGAAATTTTACAATTTACCCCAAATCTGAGTTACTTATAGAGATTGTGAATAGCTTTGGACTTAACTCTGATCTTTGCTATGCCATCCTGAAAATGATCATTTATACCTATTCTCTGCTTTCTGTCTGTTAACCAATTTTCAGTACATACTGGCACACTACAATGATTCCATGCACATTGATTACTGGCCTGTGCAGGATTTTTATCAAAAGCTGAGAGTGCGGTGTTGGAAAGAAACAGCAGGTCAGGTAGCATCTGAGGGGCAGGAGAATCGACATTTTGGGCATAAGCCCTTCAAGAATTTTGGCTTATGCCTGAAACATTGATTCTCCTGCTCAGATGCTGCCTGACCTTCTGTGCCTTTACAGCACCATACATTCAACTCTGATCTTCAGCATTTGCAGTCCTCGCTTTCTCCTTTTATCAAAAGTCTTATGAAAATCTAAATAGCTGAAAGGCTGATATAAAAGAGAATGTAGAAAAAGAAATTTTCATGATAAAATGCATTCACATAAGTCACCAGTTCACTGATTGTCTTTCAAAAAGAAATCTTTGTGATTAATAACTTTGTGGTCCAAGCAAACAGATATTTTATTATTGTTTCTTTGACTTGAAAATCCTGTTTGTGTGTTGTAAAAGTTTTGATTTAAAGAGAAGACAAGAATCTGTGAATGGCTTATCTAAAGATGCAAAGATGAAAGGAATTGATGGATTAAATACCTTTAGCACATACAAAAAAACATTTTGGACATTGGTTGGGAAGGAGAAGCTATATTTCTGAAAATGAACCCAATGTTTATAGCAACATTGCTGTCTGCTTTCGTACTTCATCATGTGACTTCAGAATAAATGATAAAAGGAAGTTGATCTTGTGGATTTGCTGAAGTCATGGAACTTTGTAACAAAATATCTAGAGTTTCAAGAAGGTGCAGGTTTAGGGCTCAGGTTATGGTGAACATTTGGCCACATTTATCCTGTGGGTCAGAGGAAGAGCGAAAGTTGCTAAATGGATGTTTGCAATTTTTGATGGGGAAATTCAAGGACTTGCTTTGTTGTCAGAGTGACTATGGTTTAAGAAGTTGGTTTGTGATGGAGAGAAACTGAGATTAGTTTTACATTCCAGGATGGCAAACAGTTTTAATGATGAAAGTTGTCGGTTGTTCACCAGGTGCTGAATCCAACCACTTTTATAGTGACATCACTCGAAGACTGAGGTGAATTATACAATGTCAGAGAAAGCCATTTGGTAAATTTTGTCTAACCTTACCTGTTGAAAAACCTTCACATTTAGTTTGCTCAGTAATCCTTTCCACATAGGTTTGCATCCCTCATTGTCTCTTAAAAATTTTTAGTTGACTCTGTTTCAACCACTCTTTCAGGTACTTGGTTCCAGATTGTAACAATGCACTGCTTCTCAGAAAAAAAACCGTCTAAGTTCCCATAGATCTTGTGTGTGGGCACATTGGTTGGCTGGATGTGCACTTAAGGCTAACCACGTTGTCTTATCCGCTGTTAAAAGGAAAATTACAGCACTTTGCTGTAATCACCAAACAACTGCATTTGGATGAGGTACTCAAGAAGAAGAAGAAAATTAATAAATTTATCTACAACATTTGTATTAAGGGTAAATCAGGTAAAATTCTGGATTAGTGGTGCTGGAAGAGCACAGCAGTTCAGGCAGCATCCGAGGAGCAGTAAAATCGATGTTTCGGGCAAAAGCCCTTCATTAGGAATACCTCAATCAGGTAAAAGGATGGAGAATTTTTCAAAATTGTAGAAGGTTTTCTTATTCAACTGCTGAATTATATTCCAAAGCCTGCAAAAGTATAGCTGGCTGGTACACATATTGGGAGAAAGTGAGGACTGCAGATGCTGGAGATCAGAGTCATAAAGTGTAGTGTTGGAAAAGCACAGCTGGTCAGGCAGCATCCAAGGAACAGAAGAGTCGACATTTTGAGCATAAGCTCATCCTGATGAAGAGCTTATGCTTAAAACATCGACTGTCCAGTTCCTCGGATGCTGCCTGACCTCCTGTGCTTTTCCAACGCCGCGCTTTTTGACCCTGGTACAGATATTGGCATTGTTAAATTTGTGAAGACCCTATCTGCTAATATTTGCTCATGTTTTCTGATTGTAATTCTTAATCTGACTAGACAATATCTGTCTCTTTCCAGTCAGAAGAAGAGCTTGATCCAGAAGAGAGGGATAACTTCTTGCAGCAGCTTTACAAGTTTATGGAGGACAGGGGTAAGGACTGCTTGAAAGCTGAAGTTGGCCTTTGACCTATGAACCGATTTCTAATTTAACACAAGTATTAATGATATGAATGGTAAAAATAAGTAATCTGAAGTTCTTTAAACTAGAAATGAAAATTGATATGGGCTTCAATAAGGCATTTGATAAGGTTCCCCATGGTAGGCTGATGGAGAAAGTGAAGTCGCATGGGGTCCAGGGTATACTAGCTAGATGGATAGAGAACTGGCGGGGCAACAGTAGACACAGAATAGTAGTGGAAAATGGAGACCTGTAACCAGTGGTGTTCCACAGGGATCTTTGCATAGACCACTGTTGTTTGTGATATACATAGATGATCTGGAGGAAGATATAGGTGGTCTGATTAGCAAGTTTGTAGGTGACACTAAGACTGGTGGAATAGCAGATAGTAAAGGAGACTGTCAGAGAATACAGCAGAATATAAATAGATTGGAGACTTGTGCAGAGAAATGGCTGATGGAGTTCAAGTAGGCGGCCTGTCTCCCCAATATAGAGGAGACCACATTGGGTGCAACAGATACAGTAAATGATGTGTGTGGAGGTGCAGGTGAATTTGCGACGGATATGGAGGGATCCATTGGGGAGGTGTGGGCGCAAGTTTTGCACTTTTTGCAGTTGCAGGGGGGAGGTGCCAGGAATGGAGGTTGGGTTGGTGGGGGTTGTGGACCTGACGAGGGAGTCGCGAAGGGAGTGGTCTCTCCGGAACGCTGATAGGGGTGGGGAGGGAAATATATCCCTGGTGATGGGGTCTGTTTGTAGGTGGCGGAAATGACGGTGGATGATACGATGTATCCGGAGGTTGGTGGGGTGGAAGGTGAGGACCAGTGGGGTTGAGTGGTCAAGAAGGTATATGGCATGCTTTCCTTCATTGGACAGGATATTGAGTACAGGAGTTGGCAGGTTATGTTACAGATGTATAGGATTTTATTATAACCACTTGTATCTTGGTTAGAGCAAATTATTAGGGGTCATGAGTTCAAAGTGTGAGGGGAAAAGTTTAAGGGAGATATGCGTGGAAAATTCTTCAGAGGGTCGTGGGTGCCTGAAACATGTTGCCAGCGGAGGTGGTAGGGGTGGGAACGATAGCATCATTTAAGATTTATCATGACAGATACATGAATGGGCAGGGAGCAGAGGGATACAGATCCTTAGAACATAGGCGGCAGGTTTAGATAGCGGTTCTGGATCAGCGCAGGTTTAGAGGGTCAAAGGGCCTGTTCCTGTGCTGTAATTTTCTTTGTTCTTTGCTCTAACCAAGACGCAAGTGGTTATAATAAAAGCCTTCAGTGGCTTTAAATAAGTTACGCTGTGGACTGTCTTTACTCAGTCGATAAACTCTGTCAGCATTTCTTTGTTACAAACTTGCAGTACAGTGAATTTCAGTTGGGATGTTAAACAACGTTCCATGAACAATTTTAACAAGTGCAGAAATTCACTGACAAAATGTAATTCTGAAGATGGAGTTTAATTTAGAGAAATGTGATGCCGCACATTTAGCAGGACTTGTACACTTAATGGTAAGGTCTCAGGAGTGTTGCTGAACAAAGAGACCTTGGAGTGCGGGTTCATAGCTCCTTGAATGTGGAGTCGCAGGTAGACAGGAGAAGGCATTTGGTATGCTTTTCTTTATTGGTCAGGGTGTTGAGTCCAAGAGTTGGGAGGTCATGCTGCGGCTGTACAGGACATTGGTTAGGCCACTGTTGGAATATTGTGCGCAATTCTGGTCTCTTTCCTATCGGAAAGATGTTGTGACATTTGAAAGGCTTTAGGAAAGATTTAGAAGGATGCAAAGGTTAGGGCTGTTTTCCCTGAAGCGTCGGAGGCGAAGGGCTGACCTTATTGAGTTTTATAAAATTTTGACGGGCATGGACAGGATAAATAGACAAAGTCTATTCCATGAGTTGGGGGAGTCCAGAACTAGAGGGCATAGGTTTAGGGTGAGAGGGGAAAGATATAATTGAGACCTAAGGGGCAACTTGTTCACGCAGAGAGTGGTATGTGTATGGAATGAGCTGTCAGAGGAAGTGGTGGTGGCTAGTACATTTGCAACATTTTAAAAGGCATCTGGATGTTTATATGAATAGAAAGAGTTTGGAGAGATATGGGCCATGTGCTGGCAGGTGGGACTAGATTGGATTGGGATATCTGGTCAGCATGGACAGGTCGGACCGAAGGGTCTGTTTCCATGCTGTACATCTCTATGACTGAAATGCGTAAACCTTTCGATCTACCTTTACAGCCTGTGTTAACCAATAATGTATATGTATTTGAGTTATTGCATATGATCTACTTGTGTTGTCCGTTGTGAATATAAATATTTCTCACATATAAATAAGGTAAATCACGTGAACGGCAGAAATGTGACAATGTATTTTGATCATACGCATTCTTCCTGCAAAATTACGTGTGACTCCACAAAGTAGCTTATGAAGTGCTGCACAGGCCTTTTTCTGTGAGAAATGATGCTTATGCAAATAAATGTAATGAAATCTTATAACAACAAAATGTAAAAGTGATGTGTTGGTATGACATGATGGTATACAGATTTCCGCTTAATCTTCTGGCATTGTGCAAAGATTGAGGTATTTCTGTTGGGTGATAATTTACAAACATAGAATTGGAAGGCTATTCAGACCCTCAAGCCTGCTTTGCCATTCAATAAGGTCATTGTTGATCTTATTACTCTAAATTCCCATCTTCCCCTTTCACCTTTCATCCCTTACCTACCAAGATTCTGTCTGCCTCTGCCTTACAAATATACAAGGACTGTGCTGCCACTACTTTAGGGAAGGAAGTTCTGAAGACACTCAACTCTCTATGACTTTGTTTTTGAAATAGTCTCCGCATCACTGTCTTAAATGGATGACTCTTACTTTGAAATCGTTAACCCTTGTTCTCAATCCTCCCACAAGACGAAATATCCCTCGTCAGGACCACTCAGGATCTCGTATATTTCAATCATGTCGCCTGTCACTTTTCTAACCTCCAATGGAATCAAGCTTAATGCGTCCAACATTTCCTTTATAAGACAACCTACCCATTTTGAGTTTTCGTAGATATTCTTTACTGCTTCCAATGCACTTATGTCTTTAAATAAGGAGACCGATATTGTTTATAGTGCTCCAGATGTGGTTTCACTAACGTCCTGTGTAACTGAAGCAAAACCTCCTGACTGTGGTATTCAGTTCCTCTTGCACGAAATAACATATCTTATTACCTTTCCTAATCACTTGCTATGCTTGCAGAATAACCTTTTACAGCTGATATACAAGGACACCTAGATCCTTCTGCACAGCTCTGTGAAATCTCCTCATTTATTTAACTTTTTTTTATTCTAACTACCAAAATGGATAATTTCGTACTTTCCCACATTGTGTTTCATTGCCAGATCTTTGTCCATTCAATTAACCTACATATATTGCTGTGTAGCCTTGCTTTGTTCTATTCCTGAATGAATTTCTTAATTGTGAAGTTGCTTCTTTGTATTTGAGCCATGTAACTAGTTAATCTTTTTTTCTAGGCACACCTATCAATAAACCACCTGTACTGGGCTACAAGGATCTGAATTTGTTCAAACTTTTCAGACTGGTGTATCGGCATGGTGGCTGTGACAATGTGAGTTGCCCTCATTTTTTGATACTGTAACAGAAAAGTGATATTTTCTTCACTTCCAGGAACAGAGCAATGTCACGAGTTTATATTTTGCATTCAGTATCAGTTGAGTGTTTTTTTTAAAATTGTATATTTTGTACCAAGGTTTTGTGTTCCAAGTTGTTCTGAGTTATTTAAACTAGCAAATAGAGTTTGTAAACACATTCTCATCTTTTCATGCATAGGCACTGTTTCATGTGTGCAGTTGTAGGTAGATCAGGGATAGGCAGCCAACTAGGGTGGTGAGACAAGATGTTCCGCCTACCTCCCTATATTGTATGAGGAGAGCGGGGTGCAGGTTGCTGCTCCGGGCTGTTGGCGCAATTGGCAATGAGTTAGCAAGAACATCCCAAGCCTAAAATGGCCATGGGACCTCGAGATCATAGGCAGGAAGAGACTTATTGCAGGCCTGGTGTCTTAAGAGACAGGTGGGAATGTATATTACATGGGGCAGATATAGTGCCTGCTGGCAGTTGTCATGGCTTTGAATTATCAGATGATTATTAAATTAGTCCCACTCCAGCACTCATCCCTCAACACTGCAGTTTTTACCATTTTGAATTTTCAACCAATTTGTTTTTGAAAGTTATTGTTCATCATAATTGGCTGTAGAAACTTCCCCAATAATTTTTGCCTTTGCTTTTTATTATGTTGGTTAATTTAAATATTTTTCTTCTGGGTGTTGTTTCTCCCTGCTAGTGGAAACAGCTTAGCCTTATTTAGATCGGACCCTGATTAATTGTGCACATATCTGTTATGTTTTCCTTGCTTTCCCTGCTCTAAACAGAATAATTCAGCGGTTCTCTTAAATGTGCTATCTTAATGACAGACAGATGAGTCCTAGTCAGTATTTAAGGTGGTGATACTAGGCTTTACCAGTTTTGAAAAGATTTGCAAAGAACAGTAAACTTCTATCAGTTGAATAATTGTGTGGATGTTGTTCTGTTTTGCTTTGTATCAATTTCATGGTATAAAGCATGCACAAATGAACCTTTCGAAGTTGCAGTTCACATTTTACACAATCACTGTGTGACATTCATAAAAGCCATGTTTAAAGAAGAAACACTGCAATACAGTTCAAGATCCTAATGATCTTGTTTTTAAACATTTTACACAGGTATATGAATAGGCAGGGAATAGAGGGATGTGGACTTTTGTGGGTAGATGGAATTAATTTAGAATGCATCTTGCTTGACATAGAAATGGTGAACCAAAGGGCCTGTTCTCATGCTGCACTGTTGCATATCTATGTTTGTGACTCTTTTTGTATTGTACGTTTATTAGAAAGTACCTTGAAACCTCAGTTGTGTTGATGGAAATTTATGATCATACAGATGGACATGATTGAATAATATGTCCTGAATGAAAGTGGCTCAGCTGGTCTTGTGTCAGCTTTTGATGAAGTAGAAGTTATTTTACTTAGATAGTTTGCCTGATTTGAATCTTGCAAGTTGAAAATTACATTTGATTTATATTGTTCAGTTTTATCCCATAAGTTAATTCCCAAAGGAAAACATAGTAGTTATTGTGGTTAAAGATGTTTTCATTCTACCGAGTTTAAGGAGTGAATAGTTATGACTATTGTTTTAATAATGTGCATTTCCTTTCCATTGTTTTCCTTCCATTGGCACATAAGTATTTGTTTCAGTATTTGGATTCTGTGGCACTGAATACTGTAATGTCTAACTAGTTAGCATTTTACCACAGGAGTTGAACATTAAGTTGTTACAGAGACACTTGAGATAACTGGCTTCTTTGTTAGCTTATTAGCTCACATCAAAATGCTACTAATTGATTAAGATGACATTGGGATGGCCCTGGCCAAAATGGCACTAAAACAGAAATATTTTTGGCATTAAATACACATATCAACCCCATAATAGAGTCATAGAGATGTACAGCACTGAAACAGACCCTTCAGTCCAACTTGTTCATGCCGACCAGATATCCCAAACTAATCTAGTCCCACCTGCCAGCACCCAGCCCATATTCCTCCAAACCCTTCCTATTCATATACCCACCGAGATGCCTTTTAAATGTTGCAAATGTCCTAGCCTGCACCACCACCTTTAGCAGCTCATTCCATACACGTACTACCCTCTGCATGAAAAAGTTCCCTTTTGGTCCCTTTTCCCCTGGATGTAGGATTGCTCGCTGAGCTGAAAGGTTTGTCCCCAGACGCCCCGTCACCATACCAGGCAACATCCTGATGTTACCTAGTATGGTGATGAAATGTCTGCATACAAACCCTCCAGCTCAGCGAGCAAACCCACATCCAGAACCTCCACCTGAGCTACAAATCTTGACAAAACTTGCTAATATCTTTCCCCTGTCACCCTAAACCTATGCCCTTGAGTTCTGGACTCCCTCACCCCAGGGAAAAGACTTAATCTATTTATCCTATTCATGCCCCTCATGATTTTATAAACCTCTATAAGGTCACCCCTCAACCTCCGAAGCTCCAGGAAAAACAGCCCTAGTTTATTCAACCTCTCCTGATAGCTCAAGATCCTTGTAAATCTTTTCTGAACCCTTTCAAGTTTCACAACATCTTTCTGATGGAAAGGAGATCAGAATTCCATCTCCAAAAATCCACCAGCCCCAACTCAGAACAGCACTATATGAGCCAACTTAAAATGGGGACTAACTGAATCTCAAGCATCAGGTGAGCACTTCCATGAATTGAAATGCAACCTCACAGAATATCTGTACATCATTACTTTGAGATTTAACAGAGTCCCTTGATAAGAAACTTCGTTTATGGGATAAAACACAGGCCCTATCTTGCCCTTGTGTCCATTGTTTCATCGAACAGTTTAGGAACATATTTTTGAAAAGTAACAGCTGAGATGTGTGACATTTCAATATCTGTTATCAACTAATTTTGAATCACACTCTACTATAACCTATTTGTAGTGTTTTCTTATAACTATTTTGCAGCGATTGAACTGATTCAGTACAAACGATCAAGAATAATCAGAGCTCCCTTTTCATGTTTTGGTGATGTTTTTGTATTCAGCTAGAGAAGGAATTGGCGTAAAATAAATTTAAACTAACTGACCTAAGATTTGGAATTTGCGAAGTACTGAAACTTTCCAACTTTTTCATGCATTACAAATCATATGTGAGATGAGCACAAAGGGACATGAATCAAAAAGCTGTTTAAATAAATATTTATGCTTCAGTGATTGTTCCATTGTAGCTGTACAGTCTTGAATTGCCAAAATACTCTGAATGTTTTCTCCTGTCCTATAATTGGCTGTACTTGAATTCCTAAATTAATTGACATCACTGCTTTTTGCTTTCAGCAAAATATGGCATGCAAATCTTATTGCACTGCAGTATTGAAATTGTGCACATGAAATAAATTTAAATACATTAAAATTTCTCATGTTAATTGGATAATATTTAAATGAAAGTTAGGTGGAAAATTTAAAGCTGCAATCAATGTATGTCGTTGTATTAATCCATGACTGATGTGTGTCTGTGGTACATTTTTGGCAGTTGTATATATTTAAAACTCAATTTTCTGTGTAAATTACTTAATGACACACATTATTTTAACAACCTTTCTAAAGTTCCCACCGTTCTTTAAAATCTCTCAACAGAGTTACACATGCAATTTTATAACTGGAAATTCTCAATTCATGATTAAAGCAATGTGACAAATTATTCTTAATTTATTAGAATTGATTGTGTTAACTCTGTTCTTGTAACTGTAAACCTAAACAGAATTCCATTAATGAGGAATTTTAAATTGTTGCATTTTTTTCCTGATGTCTATCTGAAATATAGTTACTAAATTCTGCTTTATGTAGATTGACAGTGGTTCTGTGTGGAAACAAATATACATGGACCTTGGCATTCCAATTCTGAACTCTGCTGCCTCTTACAATGTAAAAACTGCTTATAAGAAGTAAGTAGTTTTGATATATACAGAATACTTCCATTCAATTTGCTCGTTGGCTTTTTTTATTGTTTATATGGTGTATGACCGCTATAATTCATTTTAAAATCTTCTTGGAAGACAGTGAATTTTCACACCTTCATGTTCGTATTTCTTCTTCAATCCTCTTTTGTGGCATTTCCATGAATAGGGCAGGCATGGTTACAGATGTTTGAAGCAAGTATTGTAATTCAGAAGAAACTCGTGCTTCTATAATCTATTTTGCAATGTACTAATATTCTGAAAAACACAGTTATTCAGAACTTTATTCATTTGGATTCTGTTCAAAATAAAACGCACTATCTCCATTTATCACTGAACAACATGACCCAAACCACAAGTTGCAGATTCTCGAACATTTTCTCAATTTCTTAGTTGCAACTTGTTAATATGGAACGTGTAAATCCTTTCCATTTCTCTGTGTGGCCAGGACAGACTGAAGAGGTAAATGACCAGGTAACTTTCCTGATTCCACAAACTTATATATATAATTCCAAGAATCTGTTTTAAGAAAAGTGTCACCAGACTGAGTGCTGATAAGGGGTAAGTACAATAACTGGTGTGATTCTCCGTGGTTTTTTTAAAACAGAAATGTGTATATAGTCGCTTGAGGCAACTGTCTTATCTGATGAAAGGTTAACACAGGGCAAAGGTATTTTCTAAATGTGCTAGGATTGCCGTTTGAAACTGTTCTGTGCTCAAGATTCTGCTGCCTGCTACTGGCTGACTTTTTTTTTATTGTGCTGATATGAAATAATACAGGCATATAAAAGGAAAAGAAAGTAAGAACACAAGAGTAATCTCTTTCTTCTAGTCAAGATTTTGTCGTGTATTTAGTTTATCAAGATACTCCAGTGGGTCAAACCTTGCTCACTATGATTCAAAAATGTGCTTTTACTCACCAATTTGTATTGAACCCAGGGCATCTTCCTTGGCTTAAAAAGGAAGTTGAATAACTAGACCATGGCATTGTCTATAAATGCGAAACATTTTATGAGAAACAATGTGCATTTATATAGCATCTTTTATGTCTCCAGATGTCCCAAAGCGCTTTACAGCCTGAAGTGTTTCCAACCATCTTCAGACAGAAGTGCCAAGTGGATGATCCTTCTCAACCTCCTCCTGAGGTCCCTACCATCACAGATGCCAGTCTTCAGCCAATTCGATTCACTGCACGTGACATCAAGAAACGGCTTAGTGCACTGGACACAGCAAAGGCCATGGGCCCTGACAACATCCCGGCTATAGTGCTGAAAACTTGTACTCCACAACTAGCCGCACCCCTAGCTAAGCTGTTCCAGTACAGCTACAACACTGGCATCTACCCGACAGTGTGGAAATTGCCCAGGTATGTCCTGTCCACAAAAAGCAGGACAAATCCAACCCGGCCAATTACTGCCCTGTTAGCCTACTCCCGATCATCAGCAAAATAACGGTAGGAATTGTCAACAGCATATTCAGATGGCATTTACTCATCAATGGTCTGCTAACTGATGTTCTTTCTGGTTTCCACCAGGACTGTTCAGTTCCAGACCTCTTCACAGCCTTGGCCCAAACATGGACACAAGAGCTGAATTCTAGGTATGAGGCGCAAATGCTCTTGACACCAAGGCAGCATTTGACTAAGTGTAACATCAAGGAGGAGCCCCCAAAAAATCTATGACCATGGTAGTCAGAGGGGAGAATTCTCTTAGTGACTGGAGACATACCTGGCACAAAGGAAGATGGTTTTAGTTGTTGGAAGTCAATCTTCTTGGCCTCAGAACATGTTTGCAGTAGTCCTGAGGTCAATGTCCTAGACCCAGCAACTCCAGCAGTTTCATCATTCTCTTTATCTTGGTCATGGCCAACATGTGGCTGACAGTTGTTTTAATCAGTTGCATCTCTTTTTGCAATTCTTTGGATAATACAGCTTCATATGCCTCTATATAACAACTTGGATAACATCCAGGTTTGTGCTGATACGTGGCAAATAGCATTCATTCCAGGAAATGGCCATCTCTAACAAGAGAGAACCTACTCACCTTACAACGAAATTCAGTAGCATTATTATCATTGAATCTCATCATCAACTTCCTGGGGGTTATCTTTGATCATACTGCACTAAGTATTTCAATGCCAAGGCTGTTGATGCAAGTTGAAGGACCATGCTGTGCCTCACTTCCTGACTCCTGCCCAAAGCCCCTCTGTCATCAGCAAGGCACAAGTCAGGAATATTCTCCTTTTGCCAGGATAATTAGATCTATAGCAACAGAGAGGAAACTTGACACTCTTGAAGGTGAGGACAAAGCTGGCTGCTTGACCAACTCCATCTATCAGTGTAAGCATTCACCTTAGATTCAGTTAGTCTCATGTAGCCTATTGTGTACTATTTGTATGATACACTGAAGCAACTGGCTAAAACTTCGTAGAAACCTGTGACCTCCACCAGCTGAAAGGACCACAGCAACAGGTGCATGGAAACACTACTTACTCCCAAGTTCTTTGCCATCCTGACTTGGATACATATATCTCTTTTCATAATTCTTGCGGTCAAAATTCCAAGACACACTTGGTAGCACTATGGGAACACCTTCACAAGAACAGCAGTGTTCAAAAAGAACAGCCACCATGACTTTCTTAACTATATTGGCAAAAATGCCATCCCTGCCATTGAAATTCATATCTAGAAAATGAATTTTTATAACCGAAGATCTTTCAATATAACCCCAGTTTTGCTTTGTAGGAACACCAGCGAATGAACAAGTGAACAAAAGCAACAACTTAGATTTATCTGTAGCTGTAGCCAAAAATGTCTATTTTGGGAATATAGAAGATGTGACAAGTGGTGTCTGCAATGCTAATCTGCAATATAAACATTATATGCAACTCTAAATATTAATTTTGATATAGCACCTTGCTGTTAGCAGTCCTGATAAGTCTCTGGCTTAGCTATTATCTTGATTTGCTCCTGACAGGCCTATCAATTTGAATATAATAAATACTTCTACCTAAAGTAAAAGCCAAGGGTAATTTTAACATTTGCCCTTTTCTTGAACTGATTGGCTTAGCTTCTCTTTTGGATAATGAGCCTGGTATGGAATCTTGTTTTGAAAATGCACAAGCGTTGAAATTTTCTGAGAGCACACTGGAAGTACCACTGGTTTCTTTGCATCATGATGTATCAAGTCTGTAGAAATTCCTGTTAGTTTTGATTGGTGTAAGGGATATTGTTTTATTATATTTTTGGACTCTCCTGTGCCATAGAGTTGTCTGTTTCGTGGTACACATTTGTCTGGATGACTCTCTCCAAAAACACTCAAGTAGCTCAGTACCGTCCTGAACAACACAGCCTGATTGACATTCCATCCAACATGTTACACATTTATTCCCTTCACATTCAACACTTAGTCATCATGAAATTATCTTCTACTTTTGTCTCTGGCCATGGCTTCCCTTTTAAGTATGGAGGATTAGTACCTGAAAGTACTTCTCCAGTTGATTTAAGGCACCTGAAATTCAATTGCATCTGGTGTTAAGAACTGATTTTTTTTGGATGAGTAGAATGTTCTAATTGGGTAACATACAAATGGAGCTGTAGATCTGTTTGTGTTTAGGTCAGCTTCCACATTTTCTGCTGTTCAGTTTGAACTTTGACCTTGATGATGTGTAATTTTTAAGTGTGATGCAGTACCACATCAAGGTAGATGAGGTGGAAACGGTGATAATGGAGGCATTAGGATTCTCTTGTGATGTATAGCTCAGTAATAGCTGTTCACTGTTAGAAATGCTTGTCTTTCTGTAGTACTGGCTGAGTATTTAATGGACCGATGCCAATAGTACCAATGGAATAAAAATTTTAAAAAACAGTGCAAGCCTTACGCATTTGAGGCATATACTTGAATTAGACTTCCTATTTGCATTTTCAGCAGCCTATTGTTTTGACTTTTGGCTCACCAGTATGTACACTTTAAATCTTAAACTGTCTTTGCAGTTTCCCTTCTTATGGTATTCCTTGTGCTTGACTTCTTTTTTCTCTTGTTTTTTTTATCGACTAAAAATAGTATTACCTCAATTTCCAATTTCTTTCTTTATTCTGGAATGCCCGATAACAATTAGTTCGATGTCTTCAATTTGGGTTTCCACAGCCTTGAAGAGACTGAAATTGCATTCAGATCACTGAACCCTTATCACTGAGATCATTTGTCCACACCTTCCCTTTTTCCCCCTTCTTTCCTTCCTTTTACCTGCCTTTCCTTTCCTCCATTTTATGACTGTCCTCAAATGGGTGTCCTCGAGTCCACTTTTTGTATCTGTCTTTTCTCTCCTGATGCAGTCCATGTTCGCCATTTGTTGTTCATTGGCATGATTCAAATTAATTATTGCTTCTATAATCACGGCAAAGGAAGTTGCCTGTGCCTTCCTACCTCTTTGATCAAACCCATGGCTTTTACCTATATCTTCAGCTACCTTTAATAACATCAAATCCTAGATAAGCTATGTTGAACGGAACTTAATGTCAGCAAAATTGAAGCATGCTTCTATGGCTCAGTATTTGTGTTTTTCTCCTTTAACTCCATCTACATCCTGATCTGCAAAAAGTCTTGGGCTACATCCATAGGTACAGTCTTTCTCTGATACAGTACAAATACTCTCCTAGAACCTGCGGTCACTTTCCTATCTTGTATCTGACCAGTGATTTATTTTATCTCCAGAAAATTACTTCATTTAACCTGATCACGTCCTAATTCACATTAAGTTGGAACCTCTTGTTGCTGTTGTTGCTGACATTTCTTTTTGCACACCTCATTAACTAGCTGTGAAACATCACAGTATAATGATTGGAATAGTTATTTTGGACTGAGATGAGGAGACATTTCTTCTCCAGAGAGTCATGAGCCTGTGGAAATCTCTGCCACTAAAAGCATTTTAAAGCTGAAACGTGGAATGTTTTGGAGAAGGAGTTAGATGTAGTTAGGGCTAAAAAGATTTGAGTGTATGGGGAGAAAGCTGGAATAGGGTTCTAAGTTGGATGATCCCTAATGATTGTGTTGAATGGTAGAGTAGGCTTGAAGGGTCTACTCTTTTGTATTTCTAACCCAGAAAGCTCTGGTTTTGCATTTTTCTTCGTCAAGAGATTTGTTTTTCCTTGACCTTAGTGCTGCAGGGAATCAAATATGAGTTACAACGCTCCTGAATTTGTCCAAGGCATATGGAACTCTAATCGTCAAACACAGGAAGAGGCCAAAGGATGAAACCTTGGCCAATGAGATGGATTTTACAGAACATCTGAAAAGGAGACAGTGAGAGAGAGAGAGGTGATTTAGGAAGTTAATTCAAGAGAGCAGGACCTCGGCAGTAAAAAAACAATTATTGAGATGCTTTGGTAGCCTTTAATTGCACAAGAATATGGAAGAATGGAGTCGGAGGTAGAGGGGGTTTTGAAATGAGTGTAAGGATGCAATCAGAGAAGACCCAAAGCATACATGTGAAAATAATAAATTTAAAATGTTGAACCTTGAGCTAACATAAACCAGTGAAAGCTAGTGATAAGCAAATATTACTTTGGATGGGGAAATATGGTTTTGGATGAGCTGATATTTGTAGTGGGAGGACAGTGATAGGTCAGCCAACTAAGCATTCCCAAGGCAGTTTGAAAATGACAAAGGTATGAATGAGGGTTCCAGGAATACACAAGCTTAGATAGCAGGTGTAAACTCAATGTCAGAAAAGCTATCCAGAAGTGCAGAGAAATTGAATAATTGAGACAACTGAGGCCACGCTGTCTGCATCCTTGTAAAAGCTAATATGATTTCTTTGGATGATGTAGCCAATGGATAACATATAAATGGGCAACGAGTGAAGACCAAGTTCGGATTCTTGAAATCCTAGAAAACGTATGGCAAGTGAAGGGGATGAAGGTGCTTTTTAGATTACTCTTCAGTGTGGAAACAGGCCCTGGGGCCCAACAAGTCCATACCGACCCTCTGAAGAGCAATCCACCCAAACCCATTATATTTACCCCTGATTAATGCACCTAACACTATGGGCATTTTAGAATGGCCAATTCACCTGGTTTGCACATCTTTTTGGACTGTGGTAGGAAACCAGAGCACCTGGAGGAAACCCACACAGACACTGGGATGATGTGCAAACTCCACACAGACAGTCGCCTGAGACTGGAATCCAGTCTGGGTCCCTGGTGCTGTGAGGCAGCAGTGCTAACTACTGAGTCACTGTGCCACCCTGCAAATGTAAAACTTTGAACCAAATAAGGGCATTTTCACAATTGGACAGTGGACAAGGAGGATTCTGTGGTAACTGTGTTGAAAGTTCAAGGGAGCAATCACAGTTACTGAAACTGTTTGATGCTATGAGAGGAATATAAAGGAATGGAGGGCTTCAAACAATATCAAGGCTCTCATCCTCAATTGTAAAATTTTCCTATAACATTCTGCCTCCCTATCTTGATAATATTCTCCAATCTGATGACCATGTAAATTCTCTTAACATTTTATTTCCACCAGTTAAGATGTTATTTCTCAGTTTTACCATTAACTTAAAGGGGAGAAAATTCATGCATTGTGCAAGCACATTCAAGGCATCCGTTCAGAGTATTATTCTTTTTAAAGTTGCTGATGAAACTAAGTAAAATTTTATTTGTTCAAATTTCAAATACACTATTCTGCTAAGACATCGGGCTCAGCATGGTAAAATGAGTGGTGACAGTTACTTCTTCTCTTCTGGAATTCTTCAATCAGAAAAGCAATTGATCTTATCAGAAACAATACAATAAAATACCTCAATCTTTGAGATCCAGGCCTACTTAAGAGTTACCTTCTAAATGTGCTGCAATATTTCCAATAAGGGCTTTGTTTGTTTTCCTGAATCTGCTCTTGATAGATCTGAATTTCATCACAATCTGCTGTAACCTTTCAAATAACAACTTTTTTTTAAAAAAAGTCATCATTTATTCAGTTTTTAAAACTTCTCCCATATATTTTTAAAAATACAATTCTGAGAATATTTGTGTGTAAGTTCCTTACGTTGGATGTAAAATATACAAAGTTCATATAGATGACTATCTTTGACTGAATTAATACAATAGAATCTTAGAGTGAAAGATATAATTTTTAATTCGCTCTGTCGTCATTGGCAATCACTTGCTAATGAATATGATTGTCCATCTAGAAAATTCCATGGCCCTGGTTCTGTGGGTTCAAGGTTTGTGCGAAGATTTGTAGCTCGGGTGCTCGTTGTTGTGGTTCTGTTCGCCGAGCTGGAAGTTTTTGTTGCAAATGTTTCGTCCCCTGGCTAGGCGACATCATCTGTGGGTTCTTGCTTGACTGAGCCCAATCTTAATGCCACATCTCTGACCAAGATTTACTGTTTCTGGGGAGGTGAAATTGGTCCTTGACTTCGAGATCACTGGCATTGCTTTCTCAGATTCCTTTTCTGTACTTCCTCTGACCAATAAATGCCATCAAAAAATGTATCCCTTCATACAGGAAGGTCCTGCAAGTCAGTTCCTTCTGAGCAAGGGTTTCACAGGCATTGCTCTTAATGTTGATTGTCTTGAGGCAGCCTTCAACAACTCTTTGAAGTGCTCCTTCTTCGTCCTCTCGTTAGTGCCTTGAACTGGGCAAAGAAGATATGCTTTTGCAGTCAGCCCTCAGGCTGGTTTTGTGTGATCATGGCCTTGATGTTGGTGCTGATGGCTCATTCGAATGCTGATTTTAATACGTGTCCTCTTAGCTAATGCAGAGAATCTTTCTCAAATATCATTGATGATACTTCTCCAGAGCTTTGAGGTGACACATTCCAAGTTTTGGGGCCATTTAGAAAATTTGGAAGGATGACTGCCTGATGTCCAAGTTATCAGTACAGGTGTCCCAATCCTTGGAAACTTCCATCTTTAGGTGTGTGATGGTGGTGCTTCTGTATTGAATGTGGTGTTGGATTTCCTCATTGATGTCAGCCTTAGATTAGAGGTGGCTCCCAATTAAGATAAATATTGCACAATTGGAACGATTTCTCCATTGGTCTTAATGGAGAGATGGGCCTGAAGTTGCCCTGGGGCAAGTTAGTAAAGGATTTGAATCTTCTTGAAGTTAAGGCTGAGACAAATTCTTCATTATGCTTCTGTGAAGGCATTAAGCAAGGTGTGAAGATTCTCTTCTGCATAATAAAGTTCTAATTATGTTCATGCCTTTTGCTTAGAACCATAGAAATGATACATCATTGATCATGTTAGCCAAAGATACCCAAATGCCCTTTCTAATCATATCTTCCTGCACATGGCCTAGAACCCTGCAGCTTAGAGCACCTCAGGTAGAAATCCAGGTACTTCAAAAAGAGTTTAGGGTCTCTGCCTCCCCCACCAACTCAGGCAGAGAATTCCAAACACCCACCACTCACTTTGCACAAAAGTTTTTCCTTATGTCACCTCTCATTCTTCTGCCACTTTGCTTGAATCTATGACCCCTGTTTTCAAACTCTCATCCAAGGGACAAGGTTCATTCTGTCTACTCTTCGTCTACCCCTCACAATTTTGTATATCTCAATCATGTCACTCCTCAGGTTTTCTGTTCCAATAAAAACAACCCCAACCTCCCCAGTCTCTCCTCATAGCTACAATTCTCCAGCTCTGGCAACATTCTACTAAATCTTGACTGCACTCTCTCCAGAGCAGTTATGTTCTTCCTGTTACGTAGTGACCAGAACTGCACACAGTATTCCAGTGTGGCCTCACCAGTGTCTTATACAGTTTCATCATTACATTCTTTCTTGGATTATAATTGGTTGAGGTTGAAAAGTTTACTGTGCATCCTGTAGCTATTGAGCACACCGCTGGAAAGCTTACCCGTGGTAAGATGAAGGATGGTGGCAACGAAGAAAGGAAAAAATGGGGTGATAACATATCTCTGCTTGATTCCTGCCTTGCCTTAAAAGATTCTGACATTATCAATGGTGAGGGCAGTCATCAATATTTGTTGTAGAGGACACAGAGGATATTGATGAATTTCTATGGACAACAGCTTTTGAGAGTGTCTTCTGTAGCACTTCCAAATTGACTGAGTCATTGAAGGCCATGAAGAATAGTTGATGTTTAAAAAAAGTCATATAAACATAGAACAGTACAGCACAGGAACAGGCCATTCAGTATTGACCTTGATGCCATTCTAACCTAATCCCATCTGTCTACATGTGGTCTGTATCCATCTGTTCCCTGTCTGTTCATGTTGTCGCTAACATTTCTCTTTTAATTATCAAGTGATGAAAATCGTGCCCATTGTTTCACAATTTGGTGGGAAATCACACAGGCTTTCCAGAAGAATTTCTTAAGAGACTGAGAGAAGCTGCTTAGCGAGGATTTGGTAATGATCTTCCCAGTGATGGAGAGTAGATAAATTTCTTAGCAGTTCTCACAGTCCACTTCGTCTTTCTTGAAAATGGTGGCAATGGCAGCATCCCTGAGATCAGCAAGGATTCCTTCGTTGTCCCAGATTTTCAGGAATACTTAGACTTGTACTAAAAAAAAATCTGAAGAAGAGTTGTGTTGCAGAACTAGTTGAGATGATACTGTGATTTTTCTTTGTTCCTCAAACAATTTAGGCATTATTTTTGACTCCCTGCCAGTTTTTTTTTGTACAATTGAATATTGAATGGCAACATCAGATATCTGCTATTTGGTTTTCTCTGCAACTTAGGTATTTGTATGGGTTTGAGGAATACTGCCGTGCAGCTGACCTTCGCTTCAGGACTATTCATCATACAGAAGCAATTGGAAAACCAGTGGAGATAGATGAAAAGAATGGGACATGTGATCCAAAGCAGGCATCTACTACATTAGATGATGAAAAAAGTGATGACTCTGAAAATGAGAAAGAGGAAAAAGAAGTACGATCTCCAAGAGTAAGTAATTCTCTATCTTGAAACTAATTGCAATGGTGCTGTGAGAACATTGTGAAAGTAAAACATTGAATTTTCTTTGCAATTTTCAATGCAGCAGCAGCATAGATTGCTTCAGAGTCATCACCAGCCTAATTTACAGTTTCAAGATCACAATGATGTTGCTGCACACCTTTAACATTTTACCTGAAAATATAATAGTATTGTTGTGAATTGTATGAAATTGTTTATTGTAATCTAGATTTAAGTGAAGGCTGGGGGGTAGTGATCGTATCACTGGATTCATAATTTAGAGTCTAAAACTAGGACATAGGTTTAAATCCCACTGGCAGCTGGCAGAATTTAAATTCACTTAGAATTTAGATTATAACACTAGTCTTCGTAAAATTTATCAAACTATTGTCATTAAAACCCATTTGATCTGGACTGCAGTTGATTCTAGATCCACAGCGATGGTTGCCTCTTTATTGACCTCTGAACTGACCTGGTAAATTGCTCAATTCATGGGCAGTCAGGGAAGGGCAGTAAATACAGTTATGCTAGCAATAACTCTTGAGAAACTACTGGGTTAAAAAAAAAGTCTCTAGCTGTCTTTCTGATCATGGATTTAATCTGATCAGTCTCCAAAGGAAGAAAAAAGTGCATAGATTATGTCAAGTATTTTAAATAGTTCAAACCACATTGTGGGAACTGTTGTAGAATTTGTTTATTTGCATAGTACCTGATAGAATAAAAAACCATAATGTGCATTCTATTGACAATATTCTGTACACAAAGATAAATTCCAAATGGCCTCAGGGAAGGAGATCAAGATTTGTTAATCCTTTTAAAATTGGCAAACAAATTGATGAATTGTTCTTGTTTCTGAGAATTGGATACTTCCACACCACCCAGTGGCTGAATGAAGAGCTGTAATCTGGAGACCTGATCGGCAATCTTTGAAATAGAGTTGTGTATGAATGGCACAGTGGATTTTCCAATTTTCTATCCTCATTTCAGAACAACTGAAGAAATTAGTGAAAAAGAAGTTATTTTGATGGTTCATCTTCTGATCACTATTCAGTATGTCTGTTTATAATATCTGTCAGAATAACTGCTTGTGAGTTTTACCCTTTGGGTTACTGGAGGAACTCTACCACAATGTAGTTGTAGAAAAAGATTGAATTCACAAAATCTACAGAATTGCAACAAGAAAAATGATGAATTGATAATCCATTTGATTTCCTGCATCTGCCAGAAACTCCGAACTTCATACCATTGTGCATTTGATCTTTGAATCACTTCTGGGGAATGATAAATCCCTAATATGATGAATCTGTTTTTGTAATGAGCAATGTTGCCTGTCTAACACCAGCACAAACTGTAATGTGTTACTAGTATTTTATATTTTTAAGAGGTGAGGAGCTTAATATTAACATATTATGACAGCATTTGTGTGAAATGCTGTTATTTTCTGCCATATTTATTCCCAAACAATATTGACTATTTTGCAACACAGTTTCTTGATAACATATTTTGTAGAAATTTAAAATCATTTTCAAGTTCTCGACATCTGCTAGTTCAATGTTAATGTTTCTGTATTGTTAAACACATGTACGGATGGCTTGTAACAAGTAAACAGGATGCATATTTCAATAATTCTTAAGCATGTGCCTCAGAATTATTATGTTTGAAGAGCTTTACTGCCCAAACTGTGTTAAAGTGTTCCCGCCTGGAAGAAAAAACTGGATACATTTTCCTAAATCCACTGCTATTTTAATTTTAATTATGAGTTTGAGTTTAGCTAAACTATCTTACTTCAGGGTCGGAGGAGAAATGCAACACCTGTCAGAAAAGAAGTCAAAGAAATAAAAAAAGAAAAGATGCATGAAGAAACCAATAATGAAAACAAAGAGGTTAAAGAGGATTCCAAGAAACAGGGAAAGGAAGCAGACACAGGACAGTTGAAAAATGTGTCCACACCCAAAAACAGAGCAGAAAAGATCAAGAAAGAAGAGTCTGAAAAAGATTCTGAGGAAGAGGATGAAGGTGATGATGACGCAGAAGAGGACCACGAGGATATACAAAAGAAGTATGTACTTTGTTTTTCTAATGGTTTTTTTAAGCAAGAGCCTTATTTATACGCCATTCTTTATTTTGCATATAATTTGTAAATTAAAAACCATGAGATATACAAACAATTTAACAAACTGCATGGTTTACGAAAAGTGTTTGGGACACAATAGTGCTACAGAGAATTTATGCATGACAGAACATAAAATAGATATCCTGTTTGAATCTCTCTGAATCTGAATGAATATTTTTGCTGAAAATAACTGGAAATATAGAAAGTGGTATCTACTGATGACAAAATTTAAATGATTAGACTACTTTTCACATCTTCAGAATGTACCAAGACAATTAGGCCATGAATTTGTTTAATGCCAGCAGATGTTGCAGCCAGTTTATATGGAAATCCCACAAATGATGGTTCTCACTTACATGTGCATCTAATTTGGCAGTGTTTATTTGTTGCATTTGATAAGAAACAAATATACTGTGAATGATGCAGGAGAATGAGATCGGTTGCATTGCACACATCCTTGATGAAGCTGAGACACTCTCTGATCCAAATGGCTCAGTATGCAAGTTAGGATGATACATTTACTAATGCTGCTATAGAGAACCTCCACGTTAAACTTGATTTTTAGAATTTTTGAAAAGCTGTGCTTTGTCTCTTAATTTGTATTATTTAGTTTATTTTTCTTTTTTGCTGGATGTTATCATTAAAAAGGGAAGAGAATGAAAATAAAGAGGAGGAAGAAGAAGAAGATGAGGAGGAGGAAGAGGAGGAATGTGGTGATGATGAATTTGAAAGATTTCCTTCTGGAACCAAGGTTAAAGTAAAATACGGACGTGGAAAGAATCAGAAAATCTATGAAGCCAATATTAGAGACTCTGAAGTTGATGATGGAGAGGTTGTCTATTTAGTACATTACTACGGTTGGAATACAAGGTAAAAGAGTTGACTTGGCAAACTGTAGCAATTATTGCATTGACTTTGTTTGGCTACTGTTTTGGATTTTAAAAATTACTTCAAGTAACAAACTTGTTTGTACAAAATGATGGCCATGAGAATTGCAGATCCAAAAATGCATTATTGTTTGTCTTTTTTTAAATAAGGTACGACATGCTTCATTTTATCTTGAGTCTAATTTTTTTAAAAGGAAATGGCCTGAAATGGCAGGTCTTCCTGTTGTCACATTATTACACAATTTCCTCAAAAGCCATTACTTGCTGGAATGTTTTTAAAAAATGAGTAGGGAGTCAGATCTAATGGAAGTTCTGTGTAGTCTTTGATTAAAGTCCTCCTTAATCATGAAGATTAAATTGGAAAGACATCAAATCAACATTATATACATCAGACACAACATCTTAGAAAAAAGAATGCAATTGTGCAAGCTTTTCCATTTTTAGTGCATTGAAACCGTATAGCAGTAAGTTCATTTATTTCTCACTGAGGAGAAATACAAAAATATATTGCTGTAAAAAAATATTCAGGTCATTTTGCACCAACAGTTTGGGGTTGACTTTTTCAGTTTGTTCATAATTTACATAAATAAGTTGGACATATATCGTTCACAAATTTCTCCATTTTTTTTAGATTGGAAATCTGCATTTTAACTGTTATTTTGATACACACTTGCAATAAAATTGAGGCCATTATGGCTATTTATTTTACCATCCTTTTTTCACAGTTGTCTTGTCCTTTATTAGTGCAGTTTCAAAATCATTTAATCTTGGATTTTTTTTTGTAGTTCAGAGGGACACCATTCCTTCTCCTCTTGGCGATGTCTTGAGTCTGGATTTGGATGAGGAGTAGGCAAGGTGCTCCTTTTAAAAAAGATCTTCTGTGGGATTTCACATTGCTAATGAGACCAATATTTGTTGTCCATCCAGTCTTAATTAAGGAGAATGTTGCAGTCAAAAAAGTCAAAGACATAATCTAGCCTTGACATCAGGGTCAAAACATATCCAAAATGTACAAGACTCAGTGTGTAGTTGAGAGGTCACCAATTGGAAAAGATGTTAAAGGAACAAATTTGTAGGGAAATTGCAAAAAAGTGCAAGACCTGGAGTACTAATAATGGGTTTTTTTAATTTTGTAAGTACGAACTGGGATCATGCTCATGTAATGTGTGTGTAAGAGAATTTTTCACAGCGGTATGTTTCAAGTCAAACAAGAAAGAGGCATTACTGGACCTGATTCTTAGAAATAAGATGAGTCAAGTTGCTCAAGGAAAGATTTGGAGGATAATGATCATTTTAGGGGTGAGGTTAACTATGGAAAAAGACGTACTAGTTCAGAGTAAGAATAATTAATTGGGGGAAAAATAGATCTGCCCCAGGTAAATTAAAAACTAGTTTGTAAACTAACTTATATCTGAACAGTTGACTACCTTTTAAAGAAGAATTAGTTTGGGTACAATGAAGTTTTATTTTTAAAAAAATTGAAATGCCAGGATAAGGAAATCTAGAGCTCCTGAATGATAGAAGGGATATTTAGGTGACACAGAAAAAGTGTATTTATGACAGGCGTCAAGTAGATTAAAAACTGGGCTAAGTATCAAAGGTTCAGGAGAGCTCTTGTGGCACAGTAGAAATGTCCCTTTTGAGGTAGAAGGCCCAGGTTCAAATTCCACTTACTCCAGAAGAATGTCATAACACGCCTGAACAGGTTGATTAGACATACCTATAAGGTTTAGAGGGGAGTTGAGAAAGCAAATCAGAGAAGTGAAAGGGAAATATGTGAAGAATCCAGACATTTTCTAGAGCTTCATCTAAAATGTAAAAAAGTGATGAAAGGAGAAGTGGGGCCACTGCAGGACAATGAATGGAAGCTGGGGACATGGTTGAGTTTTCAGTTAATTCCATCTGTCTTTGTCAATGGAAGCACTGGCCAACATTTTCCAATCTTTCTTAGACTGAATTGATATAAGGGGACCGGAAAATTGCAAATATTACACCCTTATTGAACAAGAGTGCAAAGAAATCACAGTCAATTAATCTCTGATGGGGGGAAATGACTACAAACAATAATTTGATACAACATTGATAGTCATTTGGAAAGCTGTGTTGATTAAGGAGAACTAGAATGGATTTGTTTAAAGCAAATTATATTTAATTAACTTTGCTGGAGTTTTTTGACATAACAAAGAGGGCTGCTAAGGATAATGGTGTTGATATGGTCTTTGTGGACTTCCAAAAGGCATTTGCTGAAGCGTCACACAATAGAATACTTTGGAAGATTATAGCCAAAGCTGACGTTAGTTGTAGAAAAGACAGTGTATACCTGGATACAAAATGGGATGAATGAGAGCAAACAGAGCACTGCTGAACAGGTGTTTTTCGGATTAGAGGAAGATATTTTGTGAAGTTTGGATTCATGCTTTCCTTGATATATCAATGATTTAGAGATTGGTGTACAAGGAATCACTTCAGACTTTGGCATTGACAAGTTATCTTGGAAGTAGTGTATTTTGAGAATAGTGTCGTACTTCAAAATGAAATAGGCAGACAAATGGGAGATGAAATTTCATGCAGCAAATTGTGAAACGATTTGTTTTTGAAACGATTTACAAAAGCAAGAAAATTACATTGCAATAAACTGGTTCGGCATCAACTCAAGTATTGCATCTATTACCCTTGGGCAGCAAATGAATGCATTAGAGGAGGATCAGACAAGTTTTATGAGTGCTTTCAGGAGTGAGAAGTTTCAGTTGTATAGATAGATTGGAAAAGAGAAAGTTGAAAGAAGATTTAATTGAAGTTTTCACAAACATGAATCCAGACAGAAAGGATGAAAAGAAATTGTTTCCTTTAAGTCCCAGAGGATACACATGTAAAGTAGTTGACAAAAGATGCAACAGTATCTAGGGCAAATGGTTATGTCATGAATTGTACAGTCTATGGTGAAAGCAGGTTCAGTCAAAAGTTTCAAAAGGGAATTGGATTGTAGTTTGGAATAGAGAATGTGCAGAGCTGGAGGAAGAAGGTGGGTTGTAATGCATTTGATGATTTGCTCATGCCAAATGCTGTCAGAGAGACTGAATGATCTCTTCCTGTGCTGTATGCATTTAGGAGTTGGTGTTCTCCTTTTCCAACAATACAGCTCTCTGCATTGGTCTTTCAAATTAGTTCATTTCCCACGAATTTATTAGCATCCTGTTTTTTTTCATTCCATTTGACTGGATAAGAATGAACTACAATGTAAGCAAATGGTAGATCTTGTCAGATGTGGAAAGAGGGGAACTATACAGCAAAGCTTATTTATGGGTTGGATCTGGGGTCTGTTAGTTCTCTTTTTCTTGGCTTCTGATGCTAAACTCTGACTTTAATAAGTTTCTTGTTTTGCTTATAGTTTGACTTGAAATTATTTTTTTGGTATCTTGGGAAGTTTGTTGAGCAATGGTTTCTCGTTGTAAAAGGTGTGATCTATCCGGACCATTTTTTGCAATACAAACTGTTCATGTTTGCTTTCGGTCATGTTTGGAGATATGCCACATGGTTTTCTTTCCCCTTTAAAATTCTTTAAATGGAACTCTTTTTCACATTTTAAGTAGTTTGTCAAGATTCTTACTTGTCCTTTACTAAATGCTGTATTTGTTTAAATTTTGAGGTTTTGAAAGCATACGATGTTCTATTTCTTTCAGGTATGATGAATGGGTAAAAGGTGATAGAATTCTCTGGCCTTCAGAAAGAGGTGTACCAAAGGGAAAACATCGAAGAAAATTCAAGGTACTAAATACGTTGGGTTTTTAATACCTGAATTCTTGACATGTTTTTTGCATCATAAAATAGGCAAGTGAATCATGGTGACAAGGGAGGTAACCTATGTTCACCAAATGTTCAATGGTTATTTGATGCAAAATGTGTTCCACCTTGTGGATTTTCCAATAAAACACTAATGGGGATATTGTTTTCTTTACAAGTTCCAGTGTTTGGAATATCAACAAATGTTGGGGAGACTCAGCAAGTCTAACAGAATTGGTGGGGAAAGAAAGCAGAGTTCATATTTCGAGTCCATGTGACTAATTTTTGGAAGAGGAATCATGTCAGATTTGAAACATTAACTCTTTGTTTTTGCTATAGATACTGCCAGACCTGCTGAATTTCTCAAGCACTTTGTTTTTATTTCAGATCTCCATGATTTTATTTACCCACTGTTAATCCATGTTATAGATTATCTTTTTTAGACTATTTGTGAAGTTCTGTCAAATAGACTTTTAATCTGACATGGTCAAAGGATTTCAAGTAATTATTTAAAATAGTTCCGTTGTAGTAGGTATATTTACGATGCATATGACATATAGGTTATACATTTCTAATCTAGGTTATTTCTAAATTATTACTCAATAAAATTGCTGGTCAAAAGTAGGAGCATTAAATTTTTATGTTCAACTTCATAAAGGCTAACTGAAAATTTGATATCAATAGAATGAAAGTCAGGTGAGTTCTATGAAGACCTTGAAGACATCTCACGAGTGTGCCACTCAGGCAAAGATTAAATTCTGAAATCCTTGGGTCTCTCAGAAAATAGGTTTTACAGAGCCTTATTCCAAAGCGTAGAGTGGTGTTGGAAAAGCACAGCAGTTCAGGCAGCATCCGAGGAGCAGGAAAATCAACGATTCGGGCAAAAGCCCTTCATCAGGAATATCAGTTGTGGGTAAGGGGTGAGATGGGGAGACTGCACAGGACATATGGGGAGTTGCAAGTGTTTTAGGTGAGGACTGCAATGGAGCTTGGCAGGGGAAAGGGGATTCAGGAGAAACTGCAAGGATGTCAGGATGAGGGGACAGAAGAAAATCAGGAGAAATTAGGTAAGGTGAATGCAAGAGATGAGCTGCTTGAGAGGGAACTAGGTAAGAGTTGGGGGAGGGGGGGGGCGCAGGTTCACAGGGATGCTGTTTAGGGGGTAGCTGGAAGTGAACCAGAATGGAGCTGGAGCAGCAGAAGGCTGCAACGAGTCCATTAGGGAGCAAGGGAGGCTGTAAAGGATCTAGAGGCAGGGAAAGACAGAGAGGCTGCAGAGGGTTTGGTATGAAGAGGGAAACCTTAAAAAGAAACCAAGAATAGTTTCAACGAAGAAAGACTAGGGGCTAGGAAACCTTGAAATCACTGAGGTGATTAATTATTTACAAGTGAATATTGTATCTCTAGTTTAAGGCTGCTTGCATTCAGGAGCTATCTGGGATAAAATGAAGTGGTTTATTGTTATGAACAGTATTTCAACTGTTCAGTTAAAATTTGAAATCTAGATTTTGAGATGCATTGGAAAGGTTCACAACTGCCTGGTTAAAATATTCCAGCTTCATTGACTGTGACCTCCCTAGTCAGCAGGATATGTGGTTAAGATTGAATTTTTGTGTGCAGAAATAGTCGCGATTATTTTTGATGCTAACCTATTCCTGTTGACTTGTGCCACATTAAATATTGTGTTGTGAAGGAGATTAGTAGTTTTGTTGTGTGTTGTGACTTTAGAAGGGCATGTTCCTGTGTTGTACTGTTCCATGTTAAGTTAAATATGATTGGTAATTACTGAGGATAATAATGAATTTTTCTAACCCTACTTCTTTGAGAGTCCTGATACCCTATATGTCAACATAGTAACATTTCCTTCTGTATCTATGTGACTGCATAACTTAATAAAGGTCACCCCTGAAATCAGGCCCTCGAGAGGAACCATTAAAAAAAAATGGTGACCTGATTCTTATCTCTTGGCATCTGTTGAAGAATATAAGAAATAGGAGCAGGAGTAGGACATTCATCACCTCAAGTGCACCCTGCCATTCTATAACGTTATAGGTGATCTGCCCCAGATCTCCCCATATTTGTGCACTTCATTTCTATGACTTGGTGAACCTGCTTCCACCAGATATGCAGGCAAAGCTAGTAAGTCACAATGTGAGAAAGCTTTTACTCCCATCACATAAGCTTCTTTTGCACATCACATTAAATTGATGCTCTTTTATTCTGTTTTATGAGCAGGAACAGCTTCTCCCTGTCTACTCTTTCCAGTCTGCTCATGAGTTTGAAAACCTCCATTAAATCATACTCTCAACTTTCTTTCCACAGAGAACGGTGTGACTTCTTCAATTTATCGTCTTAAACTGAAGTTTCGTATTCAAGGCACCATCTTATAAATTGCACCTGTAATCTTTCCAATGTATTTGCATCTTTCCTTCCTATAATGTGTGCACACTTGTAGACACTACAAGAAGGATTAAGAATATGACAGAAATATGCACCAAAGAGACCATTTGATTTATATGTGGTTGCTTTTTTTTAAACAATTAATCCTCAGTTTATACCACATTTTTTCACTCCACTGCGACTGTCTTAGTCACACAAAGGGTTGTGTTCAAGCTTAATTAAAACTGCCATCCTAGCTTACGTTATTAATCGAACACTGAAGAATTTGTGGGCGGCACAGTGGTTAGCACTGCTGCCTCACAGCGCGAGACCCGGGTTCAATTCCCGACTTGGGCGACTGACTGTGTGGAGTTTGCACGTTCTCCCCATGTCTGAGTGGGTTTCCTCCAGGTGCTCCGGTTTCCTCCCACAGTCCAAAGATGTGCAGGTCAGGTAAATTGGCCACGATAAATTGCCCGTAGTGTTAGGTAGGGGTAAATGTAAGGGTTGTGCTTCGGTGGGTCGGTGTGGACTTGTTGGGCCGAAGGGCCTGTTTCCACACTCTAATCTAATCTAATTACTTATTGCTAGGTGTTAGCTTTTTAGGTAAGATGTTAAAGTGAGGTTGTGAGGCATTGTTGCTAAGTTTGCAGTTGACCCAAAGAAAGTTGCAGGAATAAGTCGTGTTGAGGAAGTGGGGAGGCAGTGGAAAGACTCTGACTGGCTATGAGAATAGGCAAGGAAGTGGAATATAATGGGGGAAAGTATAAGGTTATGTACTTTGGTAGGCAGAATAAAGACTTAGACTATTTTATGTATGGGGAAAGGCTTCAGCAAGCTCAAGCACAAGGGGATTGAGGAGTCCTAGTAGAGGATTCTCTTAAAGTTAATATGCAGGTTCAGTTTACAGTTAGAAAGGAAAATGCAGTGTTGATATTCATTTTGAGAGTGCTAGGATTACAAGAGCAAGGATGTATTGCTGAGGCCGTGTAAAGCTCTGGTCAGACCATATTTGAAATATTGTCAGCAGTTTTGGATTCCATATTTAAGGAAGGTTGGGCTGGCCTTCGTGGGATCCAGAAGAGGATTACAAGAATGAAAGAATCACAAGGAGAGATTAAGGATTCTGGGTCTGTACTCAATAAAATTTAGTAGGATGAGTGGGGATCTCATTGGAATTTGCAGAATACTGAGAGGCCTGGATAGAGTAGACGTGGAGAAAATGTTTCCACTAGTAGGAAAGAGTAAGCACACCCTCACAGAGTGAAGGATTGGCCCTTTAGAGCTGAGATGAGGAGGAATTTCTTCAGCCAGCTGATAGTGGATCTGTGGAATATATTGTCACAGAAAGTTGTAGACACTAAGTCATTGAGTGTATTTAAGGCAGAGATGGATTGGTTCTTGAGTGGTAATGGGATCAAACTTTATGGGGAGTAGGTGGGAGAATCGGCTTGAGAAACGTGTTAACCATGTTCAAATTTTGAAACAGGCTCAATGGGCTGAATGTCTAATTTTGCTTTTATATCCCATGGTCTTATGTATGTCTCCTGAAGTTATTCTAAAAGCCCTATTAGAAGAACATTGACAATTTATCTTCAGTGAAGAATGCTCCCATTAATTATCTTAATCCCCTTATTAGCCAAAGGCAATCATATACTTCAGTAGGAAGAACATTGAAAGACATAAAATACAGGGTACAATTCAACAGGGCATGCAGGAGCAGCAGTATATGTACACAGAACTTTGAAGGTGTCAGGACATGTGGAGTGAGTAGATAATAAAAGCATATATTGCCCTCTGCTTTATTGACCAGGCCATGGAATATAAAAGCAAGGAAGTATTGTTGAACTTGTACAAAGACACTTATTAAACGTCAGTTGGAGTATTCTGTGGACACCACGTGATAGGAAAGTTGTAAATGTATTCCAGAGAGTGCAGAAACAATTTACATTTTTACATTGTCCTGAAATGAGAAACTTCAGTGACAAGTATAGATTGAAGAAGTTGTGGCTGTTCTCTCTGGAGAGAAGAAAGCTGAGAGGAGATTGGTTAAATGTTTTCAAAGTTGAGAGTGGGCTGGAAAGAGTAGATGGGGAGAAGCTGTTCCCCCTTGTGAAAGGAGCATAAATAAGAGGGCGTAGATTTAAAGTATTAAAGCAAAAGAAGCAAGGGTGATGTGAGAAAATAACTTTTCCACAGAGCTAGGAGCTAATGTATGGAATGTACAGAATGGAACTGTGGTAAGGCAGATTGAATCAGGCATTCAAAAGAGTGCCAGGTGATTGTTTGGGTAGAAATGGTGTGTAAAATTATGAAGGGACAAGCAGGAGATTGGTAATAATAGGTTTTGAAAAGCTCATGCAGGCAAGATGGGCGAATGGCCTCTTTCTATTCCGTAACAATTCTGTGATGTAAAACTTTGTTCATAACAATACTTGCTCATCAGTCACTTCTTTTAAAAAAAATCACTTAAAGTAATCCAATTTCCTTTTTAAAAAGCCCAAAGTAGATTATAGAAGTCACTGCAACAAAGAGTCATTGAGGTAGCTAGCATAGGCAAATTTATAAGCAAATCTAGATAAAGACGTGAAAAAGAAGGACAAGAAATGTGCAAGTTTTTAAACAATGTTATATACATGTTACGTCGAATGCTGTCAATGCGATCACTTCTGATATAATGTTTTATTCTGTGTGTATTTTCAAACCAAGTGACTTGGTTTCATGTACTTCTTTTATTTGATCCTTTGAATACTGATGACTTTGAAACGAACTGTAATCTTGGAATGCACCAAATCCTGTTTATCTATGTATTCAGTGGTCTGCATTTGTTCCTGGTCCTCCAGCACCCCAAATTTAAAATTTTTAGCCTCCTTTGTAATACCTTCCAAAGGCTCACTTACTCCAGCTCGACAATTTTCTTAGATTTCTGAACTTTCACCCTTCTGTTGTTGTGAAGAAAGGGAGGACTGCAGATGCTGGAGATCAGAGTTGAAAAGTGTGGTGCTGGAAAAGCACAGCAGGTCAGGCAGTATCCAAGAAACAGGGGAGTTGACATATTGGGCATAAGCCTGAAACATCGACTGTCCTATTCCTCGAATGCTACCTGACCTGCTATGCTTTTCCACCGCCACACTTTTCAACTCTGATCTCCAGCATCTGCAGTCCTCATTTTCTCCAAGTGAAGGGCTTATGCCTGAAGCGTCAACTCTCCTGCTTCTCGGATGCTGCCTGATCTGCTGTGCTTTTCCAGCACCACCGTTTTTGACTCCCTTCTGGTGTAGTGCATATACTTCATACATATCCCTCCACTGTAAGCTCTGAACTTTCTTACCGTCTCTAACTGTCTCCTTTAGGGTGTCCCAGAAAGCTTGTCCTTTTCACAAAGTTTTTAGTCACCTGTCCTTGCACTTGATGTCAGATTTTGCAATATTTTACCATGTAAAATGCGCATTATAACGACAAGTTATTTCTAGGCAGTAATTTCAGTATTTTCAAAATACAGAATAAACAAGATCATGAAAAGAAAGATGATGACAAACAAAGTAAATCAAAACGTGGGCGCCCTAGTCTGAAATCTCCACCAACTACCAATTCTCAGCGTAGTTTATCCAGAACTCCAGGCAGTGAGGGGAAAAGTGGAACAAGAAATATGCGGAATAATACATCTGATTCTTCACCTCTTCTCAATGGAGTGGAAGGTATGCACTTGTGAGCTGTATTTTACTGCTTTAGTTTCTCCTTAGCTTCTAATAATACATTTGATAATAAGTGCTATACCATATTGTATTCATAGAACCATTGCACTGTGGTTTATAGGCTCTGATTTTAATCTTATGCTTGCAAAATCATTCATCTCTAATTTGCAAATAGTTTAAACTCCAAATATAAACTTGCGTGGTAGAAGTGTTTGACTTTTTGGGAATCTGCTATTAAATGATACGGTGTAACTTTGAAGTTCAATTTTGAATTGATTTCTCATACTGATTTGTCTTTCAGTTGGTAAGCATACTTTTGGTCTTCTAGATTCATGTACATTTTAATCAAATGTATAATGTTCACTAAATGCTTAACTTTTGATATTTGCTTCTTTCAGGTCTTCCTCGAAGGCGCACCAGGCGTAGTTCTGGGATGTATGATTCTGACAAAGTATCAAATGGTATAGATGATTAGCTATTAACTTAAGCTATTAGTTATTTTGTATACCAGTAAATTAGACGAACATTTGTCCCAATTATGATTTTTATTACATGCTGTTGGTGCTCTTTTCCCAAATTTGTTCCATATTTTTTCAGGATGATTCGAAACATAAATGATGATAACTGATTTTTCATAATAACCGGGGTGTGCCATTCAGCCTCTTGCTTCTGATGTCTTTCAGTGAAATTATGGATGATCTGTATCGTAACTTCATTCAGCTTCCTTTGCTCTGTTCTCTTTTATGCCTTGAGTTTGTAAATATCATCAGTCTTTGATTTTAAATTATAAATTAAGCTAGTGTCTACTGCATTATGTACAAGAATCTTACCACCCTTTGCATTAAGAGATGTTTCTTAATTACTGTTCTGAGTGGTCCACTTCTGATTTTAATATTGCGTCACCTTGTCATAGACTCCTGAGATTTACTAATACATGCATATTATGTTTCTGACCTGTGACCTCACCAGGTGATTGTGAGAGTCCGAGGTTGAAGGACTGAGAGCAATCACTGAGGTAGCATATTCTCATCAGCTATGTGTAATATCACAGACCCTTTTCCCATGAGAGAAGGGAATTAAACCACCCAGTGAAATAGAGTTCTTCACCTGGATGTTGTTTTGTATGTTACTTCTATTGCATTACTGTACAGTGGAATGTCCATTATAATGCAGACATTATAGCTGGTGACCTGCCTTCTCTCACTTCATATCAACTTTAAAGGAGTTAAAGTTACCATTTCCACATGGTAATTATAAACTAAATGGTTTGCGTTTTATAATTTTCATTGGTGCTTGTGATGAAATTACATTTTTATCACAGAGAAACAGTGTTAGGATTGTTTTTGTGTTTAGAGCACATTGAGTGACATTTTTCTGACTTCATTTTAATTAAGCGAACAGGAATTTGGAACTCAGTGAATGTTTTTGATAAGAATGTGTAGTGTCATAGATTTAGGTGATGAAAGGTTTGAGTTTGAATTATGCTCTTTAAGATAAATACTTATGTTGTCCAAGAAGGGTGTTCCTGAATCAACAATTGCAAGTGCAATTTGATTAACTCTCTCAAACCCAGCTGAAGTAGTTGTCAAGTTTTGTTGTTAATCGGGGAAGGACATATGAATAAAACTAGTTTACTGTCAGCACTTAACTCAATGCCCAAGTTAGAAGTTGAAAAATGAAACTTTCACAAGGAGATACTGAGTAGAGGCTTGCCATCTGGCATGTATGTCGACTCTGTCATAGCTGGACTTCGATTGTTTTTTTTATTCATCCATGAGATGTGGGCTCTGCTGACAAGGCTGGTATTTATTGCCATTCCTAGTTGTTCTTGAACTGGACTGATTCTCTCAACCACTTGAAAGAGTAGTTTAGTGTTATCCAGATTGTTTTGGGTTGGCATCACAGGCAAGGGCAACAGGTTTTTTTTCATTAAAAGACATTAGTGAACCAGATAGGATCATTAATAAAATTTAGTTTTCTTCTTATATACGTAAAATTAATATTTGACATATGATGGTTCTCTCTTTGGAGCTATGAGACCCTGCACTATACGCAGGCTTATAGATGCAGTACAAACATATATGTGAATAGAATTGGCCTTCTGGAGCCAGCACTGTCCTTTATTGCTGGTGTGACATTGAAGTAGTGTAGAGGCAGCATGCACACAGCTGGGAGCCAAGAGGGAAAGACTGAAATTAGCAACACTGCTAAGAGCAGGATAGAGGCAGCAGAAACACAGTGAACAAACAGGGTTGTGTATGGCCAACAAGGGAGATCAAGGTAGAGCAGATGAGAAGAATGACATGAGACCAGCAGCGAGGATAGAGGTGTGACAGATGCAGCGGGAACACAGTGAAGGAGCAGAGGAATGCTCCAACAAACAGTGTGAATAAAGTGAGACTAGACGTGAGGATAAAGGTGGGACAGATGCAGAGGGATGGCGCAACGCCAGAAGTGTGGGAAAAGGTGGGACAAAGATAGTGGGTACACAGTGAGGGAACAAATGATTGGAGCAAGACCAGAGGTGGGGACAAAGGTGGGAAAGCTGCTACGGAACATATGGAGTCTAGTAGCCAGTCCCTGCAATAGCAGCACAGATTCATTGCTGCCACAGCAAGCCGCATGCTTCATAAATGGACAAACAAATCCTCCCTTGTATGTTGAGGGTTCTGATGCCAACTGTGCTCTTTTAATATCATAATTCAAGCTCTTGGGCCTCTCTTCATTGTTGTCATGGACAGAATGGCTCCTACTGTCTCATCGCAGTTTTTATTTGGCCATTCACCTATCCGCTTCCACGTGATGTCATACCTTGAGTTGGCTCCTGATGGTGATGGTGGCGGCAGCACCTGCTGCTCCCTCACTACATCTGTCCCACCTTTTATCCCCACTGTTGGCTTAACTCCATTCCTCTGCGTCTGTCCCATCTTTTGTCCCCAGTGCTGGCCTCGCTCCATCCCTCTGTTGCCTCACTGTGTTCCACTGCTGGCCTTGCTCCAATTATTGATGTGGAGCATCCACTCTGTTTCAATAACAACCCACAATCAAACAGTACTGCAATCTTCTGAAATAGGATGTTTTTGGAATAACAAAATGTGTTTTAATAATCTGTGCAGTGAAGCTTGTCGCTGGATAAAAACCTTGCTCCAACTGTGATATTAACTGTGCAATAGTAACTTTACATTTAAAGATCCCATGCCTCTTCTACCCTTCAAAATGAAATTTGGGACCCAGAAATCAGGACCCTCAAAAATAACCTCCGCTGTAAGACCTGACCGATACACTGCAACCATAGCCAGAAACTGCATCACTGTGACATTGTTGGCCTGGGTGCCAACATGCAGGAGAAAGTCAGCTCAAAAACCTAGTGGCAGTTACATGCTCAGGAAGGGTAGATCTGAGCACCAATACTGACTCCATGGCATTGGTTTCACCACAAAAAAAAGTTTGCTAAACTGTCTCCGCGAGTCCATCCTAACAGATAAGCGAGTGTTTCATGACCCTTCAGCTCACTCATCCAGAAACTAAATCACCGTCATCAATGTATATGCTCCAACCCTTGAAACAATGGACAAGGCCAAAAAGGAATTCTACTTCAGCCTTGATCAGTCATTGTCCCATGTCCCGAAGAGAGTCAAGCTAATTCTCCTTGGTAATTTCAGTGACAAATTTGGAGGTGTGGGGAGAGACTCTCTGGAAAGAGTGAGGGCACAGAAGACATTGGGAACAAGGAGTCGTCTTCCTGGGGAAAGGGTTTGAACTTGTCATAACGGACATGACATAACATGCCAGAGAGACACATACAAGACCTCGTGGCAACACCCTTACCCTGGAAATTAGAACCCACTTGATCACATCGTCACCCAAATGAAGGGCCACAAGAAAGCCCACATCACCCACCCCTTGGCAGGAGTTGATGATTGCAAGTCTTAATATTGCCTAACCCTGCCTATTGGCCCCAAAATACCATCAACAGCAGAAGCACTGGTGCATGAAGTTCAAGCTGGAACACTGGCATCTAAATGAAAATGTGGAAATTTGTCCAGAAATATCCTGTATGCAAAATACAGGACAAACCTAACATGATTCCTGAAGAAGGGCGATTCTCCTGCTTCTCGGATGCTGCCTGGCCTGCTGTGTTTTTCCAGCATGACATTTTTCAACACAAATCTAACACAGCCGATTACCATGCTGTCATTCTACTCTTGACAATTAGTAACATGATGAAAGGGGTCATCAACCGTGTTTTCAAGTAGCAGAAACAAAACAAATAACTTTCATTTAAATATTCCTTGTAATAAGAGAAAATGTTCCCAGTGCCATGTGGAAAAGGATGGTTAAGGAAAAGTGACCAAAAACCTTTTTGAAGAAATGTTTTGTTGAGCATTTTACAGAAGCAGGGGGGTGTAGGGTGAATTTGGAGGGTGAATACAAAAGGCAAGACCCTACTCCAGAGAGCTGAGCTAATAATTTGGGTTGGTACTTCAGTAAAGGGAGTGCTATGGTCCTCTGGGACAATGGCGCCTTTCAGTTATTCACTTCACCTTTTTCTTTATTGAACTTAACTTGTCAATTGTTTGCTCATTTTGTTATTTTAAAATATGCTGTGTAACGTGTTATAGTCCTCCCCTTCCACCATATTGAGTATCACCTCCAATTTAGTATAATCTGCAAATTGTATTTTGATTCTAAAGTCTCAATCATTCATATAAATTATGAACAGCAGTAGTCTGAGCATGATCCTTGTGGGACAGCACTGTGACCCCACCAACAACTATGAATAGCTACCTTTTGCTCCCACTGTTTGCCTTTTGTACTGAAGCCAGTTAGTAATCCATTCCCTGACCTTGCATACTCTATTCTTGTTTATTAGTCTCCTTTTATATATCAACGGTTATTTGAAAATCCAGATAAATTACATCTACTGCATTACTATAGTTTACCCTCTTTGTCATTTCTCAAAATTCAGATATATTGGTTGAGCAAGAGTTTGCTTTTGAACTTCATGCTGGCCGTTATAATATTTTTCATTTCTAAATTTTCTTCTAGTCTTTAATAGTGATTGCATGATAAAAATGAAAAAAATTCTATAATGACAGAGACATGTTCCAACTCCCGATATAAATATAGGTATAATGTTAGCTATCTGCCACTCTATATCCACCACTATTTTCTGTATGTTCAAGGATAAGATAGTAGTTGAAATGCATATAATGTTGCATTTTTGTTTTCGCTTCAGTCTAAATATTTAACTTGAAAATAAATCATGTTTTATTATAGGGTCTACCAGTTCTTCAGATGAAAGTGAAGTAGAAACTGCAGCAGACAAATCTGTGAAGGAGGAAGTTGTTTCTACAAAGAAATTAGATGACGAAGAAAAACCTGAGGGGAGAAAACTTAAGGATTCTTGCCTGCACGAACTGAGGGTACTGCCATGCGAGGATGGTTTAAAAACTACACCAGTAAAGCAGGAAGTAGAAAGCCTAGAACAAACTGATAATGGGAAAATGATGACACAGGCTGAAGATATATGGAAAGAAATCGTTGACAAGTCACCAAAGGGGAAAGGAAGGAGGAATAGAACGCGAGATGCATGTTCAGACAATGCCAAGTCTGTTCTTGCTAATCACATAGTTGCTGAAGGTGGAGAAGACATGGAAAAACTAGAAAACTCAGAGATTAAGCAGCTTTCTGGCCCCCATGTGCCTGAAGAAGCCATTCCAGTCATAGATACTAGCTTATTAAATGAACTTACAAATGATGAGAAGAAGCTAGGAAAAAGAAAATCCCCAGATAAGTTAACACCTGATAAAAGGCTGCGGATAGAAAATGAAGACAAACTACGAACTGCAAAAGATGAAGGTATTGAAAAAATAGAATTCTTTGCAGATGAGTGTGAAGAATCTAAAACTATTGAAAGACTAGAACTTGAAAATGGTGAAGCTTCTTCTTTAGAGATTGCAACAGACCGGTGTGTGAAACAGGAATTGGAAGCTCCCTGTTTAGAAATTGAAGAGGATATTTCATTGAAAACTGATGAAGATATGATGCCTCCAATTGGGCCAGAAGCTTTAGTTTGCCACGAAGTAGATTTAGATGACTTTGACGAAAAAGAAAAAAGTAGCAGTGAAGCTTTATGTGCTGGAACGTTTGCATCCAATTCCCCTGAATCAGTTATAGCTGTTGTATCTGTCGTGCAGCAGGTTTTGCCTGTTGCTTCCCCAGTACTGCCTCATCAGGATGAGGTTCGTAGTGTAAAAAGTGAAAGCGACATTACCATTGAAGTGGACAGCGTTGCTGGAGAATCACAGGAAGGATTGTGTGAGAGTGAGTCTGCCAATGGGTTCGATGCCAGTACTAGCTCAAGCAGCAGCATTGTAGTGCAAGAAGCTGAGACCAAGGAAAAAGGTAATTACTTACATGAGGAACATTGTTAACTATGGGATGAATTCTGAAATGTTTGTTCACTTTTGATAGTCGGTTTCAAACTTTGTAGGGTCGTTTTTTTTTTATTTTACCTTTCGGTGGTCTCTGTGACATACACTAGGATGCAAAATATGTTTTTTTGAGGGCTACTTTTGATTTTCCATGACTTTTTTTTTCATTCTCATTAGGTGATGCTTTCATATAATAACAATACCTCCTGATGAGCAGAATTAGAAAAAATCATAAATATTCTCAGTTATGAACCCTCCATTAAACTTGAAGCCACAACATACAGAAAATGTAAATTTCTTTGACATTATGGTAATTAAGCAGGAAAGGCCAAAATTTTTCATTTCTTCTTCATTGTTGCACCTGTATGCTGTTTTGTGTTCCATGCACAAGAACACCCAAATCCCTCTGGCACTTTTTTGGAAACTTTCTTCTTTTACATCATCGTCTGCTTTGATTCTTCCTACTAAACTACATAATTTCACACTTTTTACATTGAATTTCATCTTCAATTTGTTGCCCACTCAATTAATCTGTGTCCCTCTGTCGATTCAGTCTATCCTCATCACAACACCCTCTCACTTATTTTTGTATTGTCAGCAAATTTGGAAATTCTACACTCTGTCCCCTTCTTCAAGTCATTACTATACATTATGAATAATTAAGGTCCTCGGACAGATTCCTGTCGCACTTCACTTGGGTTACATCCCTTCAGCCTCTTTTTAAAAAACGTTTAATATCTTCTTTGTGTTAAGCAATCCTTGAATGGAATTAATACATTACCTCCAGTACTGTGATCGCCTATCTTGTGCAATAACTCTTACGCGGCACCTTATCATATACCTTCTGGAAATCTAAATACATTACATCTGCTTAATCTTCTGTACCGATTCTGCTTGTAATATTGTCAAAGCAATTTTGTGAGAAGTGTTTATCCTTTCACAAAACTACATTGACTCTTTGATTTTGTTAACCTTTCCTCAACGTCATGCTATGTCTTTGATAATAATCAACTGTGGAATTTTCCCATCTACAGATGTTAGGCTAACTGGCCTGTAGTTTCCTGCTTTCTGTCTCCCTCTCTTCTTGCATAGAAAGTTCTATTAATAGTTTTTCAAATCTGTTAGAAGCTTCCTGGAATCCAGCAAGTTCTGGATTATTTGATGAATGCCTCTACTACCTCTGAAGCCACTTCCTTTAAAACCTTTGGGCAGTCAAGAGGTCAAATCATTGCCAGCTTTTATAGGTAACAACAGCACCATCAGAAGCCATTCAGGGTAATAGATAAATTGGACTGATGTATAAGACTAAAACAAGGAACAAAAGATTCTTTTTTAACAATTTATTTTCATCTGGCCTTGCTTCCAAACTGGGAAAAGTACAACTTGCCTTTTATCAGCTATGTTAGGAATGACCAAGTCTTTTCAGGTGATATGCAAAATTTTGATGAAACACTTGGTGTATCCTAGGATTTTATGGAGTTTTAAATAATTATACCTGCACACTTTTTAAAAAAAAATCCACCTGATGACCATCTGGAATTGACCTTAATTTACACCATTATCTTGTAGGGATAGTCTGTACCTGTTTATACCAAAAATAGCTCATGTCTGCTCTCTCAAAATGGCCGACAAGGATTACATAGAATGGGGCAGCCTATCTCTGCACTAAAACACTAAATGGTTGAGAAGAGATATGCAAAATGAACAGCCTGCTTCAGACAGTTGGGATATGAGCATGCTCGACAAAATAGACAAGTGACTAATCAAAGTCACATTATTGAAAGTATAATTGTTCCAGTTAATGAATAGATACCAGGTGCGAGATAAAGCTCATTAACTCCCTAAACAGCTACCAGAACAATAGTTAGAATTACTTACTACAAAATAATTCTACCTTTGAAATTAATCACACAATATTAAGCAGTAGGTTCCAGTTGAAGATTCTTCAGAAAATCATAGGGGTAGTTTTCAACATAAAGATAGATACGTAACCAAAGCATAATAAAAGTATTAAAGAAAAAGCATTTATACCTAGATGTGAAAATCAATTAGCTTTAGAAAACACCTTCTGTTACGCCCTGAATAAAATAGATTGTTCACAGCCCATTAATCACAAAGTGCTGACAGTAGAAATAGTTCGAAAGACATGGTATAGTGGATGCTGCCTGGACTGGAGGACATGTCTCATGAAGAAAGGCTGAGGGATCTTCTCATTGGAGTGAAGAAGGGCGAGAGGTGACTTAATAGAGGTGTACAAGATGATGGGAGGCATAGATAGAGTGAATTGTCAAAGACTTCTTCCGAGGGCAGAAATGGCTATCATAAGGGGGTATAATTTTATGATGATTGCAGGAACGTTTAGGGGAGATGTCCGAGGCTGGGTCATTTCACAGAGAGTGGCGGGTGTGTGGAATGCATGCCAGCAGTGGTAGTAGAATCAGATACATTAGGGACATTTAAGTGACTCTTGGAAAGGCACATGGATGATGGTAAACTGCAGGGTATGTCGGTTGATCTGAGGGTAGGATAAAAGATCAGCACAACATCGAGGACCAAAGGGCTGCACTGTTTGCTGTTTTAGCTTAATACTTAATAACAGAAGTCTATATTACAGATCTTACAACAAGTCAGTTAAAAATAACTGTCATTTGTATATATATAAAAATTAGAACAGTGGGAAATATAAGAATAAATTAAGTTGATAAAGGCAGCACATGGGATAAATGAATAACAAAATTCACTCTGCCCTTAGAGATAAACCTGCCTGAGACAGACCTGAAAGAGTATAGCTAGTAACTTCGGAACGCGAGTGAATACTATGCACAGAAATATCCCAAGGCTGAAAGATTATAGTGTCTGTTAAACACAATGAGAATATGGGAACCTGGGATTGTCCGTAGGGGTGCCCATCATTGATTAGGTGTCTTTCAGGATTGGATATATGCTCGTGATGTGAGGTTTGTAATTATGAGCATAAACATGTTGATATTTATATAAAAATCTATTGGGTCTTCAATAATTACAACCTGTTACCAATGGCACAGTTGATCTTCATCGGCATCGGTTACGTTTGCGTTAATTTTTTTTTACTTCCATGTAGGCCAGAAAAGAATAAGCGACAGCAGCAATGGGACACCAGCGAAGAAACAAAAACGAAGCCACAAGCGATCAAATGTGTCCAATAAGACTGAAAAAAACGGAACTGGTAGGCTCTGAAACCAGAACTTAAAAGCAACTTTTTTGTTTTCTAAATAATTCAGTATTTTTAATTCTGATTTTCTTTTTTGAAAAAGGCAATAGCAGTGACAGTGAGGATCTTGCAGTCACAGAAAACTCCAATAAATGCACTCCAGTGAAGAGCTCAAATAAGTCTCAAAAACTTGGCAGGTCTCCTTCAAGAACTTCTCCAAATGGTAAAGATGGGGATAAGGATAAAGAGAAAGATGCAACTGATAGTGCATCACCTCGGACGTATAAATGGAGTTTTCAACTCAGTAAGAAAACATTGTATTACTATCAAATTGTTATTTCAATTGATGCATGAACCAGCTTGATTTGCTAATCCTCTTTGTTGATATGAGGGTGAAGTGAAATAGGCAGGTGGCAAATTTTGAAGTAAATCATCTTGGTTTATTGTACAATTTTTATTTGGCCAGTTGACATCACCACCAGTTATAATGAATGGATTTGTGTTAATGTGAACCACCTAATATTAGATGCATCTTGATTTCTTGTGTATGAGTTTTTGGGCAAGACACAAACCTCTCCCTCAGTACTCATGTTCTTGAATTTTTTTCCTGCTGCTCCAGTTTTCAAGATTGCGGAGTTCTGTGATAGAGAGAGATCTGAGTGCATGAATCACCAAATAGTATTGTGCAGATCCAGCAAGTAGTTAGGAAAGCGAATTGAATGTTCTCATTTATCGGGGAATCAAATGCAAACATAAGGGGGTTATGTTTCAGTCACACAAAACACTGGTGAGATTGAATCTCAAATAATGTGTGCAGTATTGATCACTTTAATTAATGAAGGATGTAAATGTTTTGGAGCACTTCAGAGAAGGTTCACTTGGTTAGTACTGGGAATGGGCAGGACGTTTTATGAAGAAATGTTGGACAGGCTCTGCTTCTACCTGCTAGAGTTTAGAAATATGAGATTCTATGGGTTCTTGAGAAACTAGATGTGGAAAATCTATTTCATCTTGTGAAAATCTAGATTGAGGAGTCACTGTTTCAAATTAAAGCATTGTCCCCTTGAGATAGAGGTGAAGTAAAAGTTTTTTTTCTCAGAGGGCCTTGTGTCGTTGGAACTCTACTTCCACTGCTTTTTTGAAGAAGATAGTATCTGAAGATTTTTAAGGCGAAAGTAGATAGAATCTTGGTAAGCAAGGGGTGAGAGGTAATCGGTGAGCTAGGAATGTAGGGTTGAAATTACAGTCAGATTAGCCAGGACGTTTTTGAATGGCAGAGCAGGTTTAAGGAGCTAATTGGCTTATTCTTGTTCCAAACTCAAATGTTTGTATAACTGCTTAGCCAGGATAGATTCCGGCTGCTCACACTATGTTTTCTGTAATGTCAGATGCTGCATTCTTCTTGTTGGACTATTGAATGACTAAATTATATTTGTTAACTAATCGGATGTCAGGAAAAGGATTTATGATATAACTTCTAACTACTAAACAGCTGACAGATTGAGAGATCTCTGCCATTACAATGACAACAACTTCTACGACAACCTCAAACAACTCGAGCAGAATACTTAAATGTGATATTGATTCTACATCTGCAGGTGCTTGAATTAGCCAGCTTACTAAATTAGTTTGATTTCAGTGGAAATGGCAAATAGTTGCTAATAATTGCCCAATATAGCTGACAGCTCATGATTGAACATGGACAGTGTAAATGGTCTGGACTGCTCTTGATTTGCATCTGTGATTTACTGTGCGTTTGAAAAATCTGTATTGTGCAAACTTCCATTGTTTGCTGTTGCTATGTTTGGAGAATAGGCATTAATTGAACAGAGGTAGGATAGCTTTTTTTTTGCTGGAACTGGAATGAAATGGGCCAAATGGACTGTGAAAGAAAGCATAGGTAAGAATAAGTATCATGTAAAGTTTTGACCCGTAATATAGAAAGGTAAAGAACAATCTTCAATCGAGTGTTTGAATTGAAAGAAGGCTAATTTCAATGAAAGGGGAAGGAATCTAGCCAAGTAAAGTGAAACAGTAATGAAACAAAAGGTGCTCTTTAAGGCTTTAGGTATCAACCAGTTACATTTCAACAGCAGCGACAGGTAGAAGAACCAAATACAGGGCTCATTGAGTGACAAAGGAGATAAAGGATACCATGAAACAGAAAAATCACATATGATGCTTGTCAGGTGAATTACTTCAGGGAGAACAAGATGAAGCAGGGCAAGTGAAGAAGAAATTAAGAACGATGAAGAAAAATATATGAAAATAAAATGGCTGTCAACATACAAGGGAACCCAAAAATCCTAAATGAGCATGTAAATAATACACTGGAAGTAGGAAGTAGCATGGGTCCGATTAGGACAAGCTCAAAGACCCAAGACAAGGCAGAAAAACTTAGTACTTTTGTATCAATGTTTATTAAGGAAAAGGAATCCAACAAACTCAGTGGAAATAGAATTGGTAAATGTAATGGATATGGTGAAAATTGAGAGGCAGGAAGTACTGGAACAACTAACTATGCTTAGAATGAAGAAATCACCTGGTTTTGGAAGACTTGCATCCCAGTCTGCTGAAAGAATTTCTCATTTTAACTTAATATATTTAATCTCGTACTTGTTGGAAGACTTCACCACCTGACAAGTTTATTCTGGACAAAAATAATCATTGATCTATTAGGATTTTCCAGAATAAATCATGTTTCGCTTCTCTTACGATGGCACTTGCTGGCCAGATGCAACTGAATTTTTTTTTCTTTTGAGAGGTGTGCAAAGCAACTTGAAGGCTGTTATACTGGCAAGATGCTCGATATTTGTAATTTTTTTAAAAAGATGTTGCACTTCACATGATGCTGATGCTTGAAATTAATCCATCTGTTAGCCAATGCCTAAACAAACAAAAAAGTCTTGAATTTTGTGTTCTGAACAATCTGGCCAGTTGTAACAATTTTGCTTTTTGTCAACATGATTTGGTCATGAAAGTCAGATGACCCATTCCTCCATTATTTGTTTGGTTTGTTTGGACCATGGAAATAGAACAATACTTGTGTTGTTCTTCCAGATCTTTCATTGATCAATTGGAACAATGTATCTGTACCTCCTGTTTAGTTGTTTGCAACATTCAGAAGTCTGCTAGATCTCCTGCAAAGATTAGTTTGAGTAAATCTTTTACTTCTTCAGACATCTGATCAACCTGAATTTTTGTAGCACTGTTTTTAGATTTGCAGCACCTGTGAAAGTTTGTTTTTTGCTAATTAATCTATTTGAGATGATTCATCTATTTATACTTAATGTATTACAGTCTGTCTCAAATTCAACCACATAGTCTTGCCTTTCCAATGGTGTCAGTTACTATTGTCAAATGAATCTGTCTTGAAATTAAACTCAGAGATAAGTGGAAAAGTATTCCTTCTTATAAACACAGAACTGACTGAGTAATAACCTTAATGATAGCTTGGTGTGATTTACAGTGAATGAAGAAAGGCATCAAACATAGGCCGTTAAGTTACTTTCCTGGAAATGGAATTAAAAGTTGATAAAGAACAGTAAATCTGAGACTGGTACAGTTGAGAACAAAGGCGAGTCAAACAGGCAGGGCAGGCAGGGACAAAGAGAACACGGTAGGACTAATAAATTAAACTGCACTTATTTCAATGCAAAAGACCTAACAGGGAAGGCAGATGACATCAGGGTTTGGTTAGGAATAAGGACTGGGATATCTTAGCAATTACAGAAACATGGCTCAGGGATGGGCAGGACTGGCAGCTTAATGTTCCAGGATAGAAATGCTACAGGAAGGATAGAAAGGGAGGCAAGATAGGAGGGGAGTGGTGTTTTTGATAAGGAAAAGCATTAGAGCTGTACTGAGGGAGGATATTCTCGGAAATACATCCAGGGAAGATGTTTGGGTGGAACTGAGAAGTAAGAAAGGAGTGGCCACCTTACTGGGATTGTATTATACACCCCTAATAGTCAAAGGGAAATTGAGAAACAAATTTGTAAGGGGATCGCAGTTATCTGTGAGAATAATAGGGTGGTTATGGTAGGGGATTTTAACTTTCCAAACATAGACTGGGACTACCATAGTGTTAAGGGGTTAGATGGAGAGGAATTTAAGTGTGTACAAGAAAATTTTCTGATTTAGTGTGTGGATGTACCCACTAGAGAAGATGCAAAACCTGACCTACTATTGGGAAATAAGGCAGGGCAGGTGACTGAGGTGTCAGTGGGAGAGCACTTTGGGGCCAGCAACTATAATTCTATTCATTTTAAAATAGTGATGGAAAAGGGTAGACCAGATCTAAAAGTTGAAGCTCTAAATTGGAGAAAGGCTAATTTTGACAGTATTAGGCAAGAACTTTCAATAACTGATTGGGTGCAGATGTTCACAGGTAAAGGGACGGCTGGAAAATGGGAAGCCTTCAGAAATGAGACAACGAGAGTCCAGTGAAAGGAAAGGCTGGTAGGTATAGGGAATGCTAGATGACTAAAGAAATTGAGGTTTTGGTTAAGAAAAATAAGGAAACATAAGTCAGGTATAGACAGGATAGATCGAGTGAATCCTGAGAGGAGTATAAAGGCAGTAGGAGTATACTTAAGAGGGAAATCGGGAGGGCAAAAAGGGGACATGAGATAGCTTTGGCAAATAGGGTGAAGAAGAATCCAAGGGTTTTTACAAATACATTAAGGACAGAAGGGTAACTAGAGAGAGAATAGGGCCCCTCAAAGATCAGCAAGGCAGCCTTTGTGTGGAGCCGCAGGAGATGGGGGAGTTACTAAACGAGTATTTTGCATCAGCATTTACTGTGGAAAAGGACATGGAAGATATAGAAAGTAATGAAATAGAGGGTGACATCTTGAAAAATGTCCATATTACAGAGGAGGAAGTGCTGAATGTCTTGAAACGCATAAAAGTGGATAAATCCCCTGGACCTGATCAGGTGTACCCTAGAACTCTGTGGAAAGCTTGGGAAGTGATTGCTGGGTCTCTTCTGAGATATTTGTATCATCGATAGTCATAGGTGAGGTGCTGGAAGACTGGGGGTTGGCTAACATGATGTCACTGTTTAAGAAAGAAAGGTTAAGGACAAGCCAGGGAACTACAGATCAGTGAGCTCCACCTCGGTGGTGGGCAAGTTGCTGGAGGAAATCTTGAGGGACAGGATATACACGTATATGGAAAGGCAAGGACTGATTGGGGAGAGTCAACATGGCTTTGTGCGTGGAAAATCATGTCTCACAAACTTGATTGAGTTTTTTTGAAGAAGTAACAAAGAGGATTGATGAGGGCAGAACAGTGGACGTGATCTACATGGACTTCAGTAAGGCGTTTGACAAGGTTCAGATGGGAAACTGGTTAGCAAGGTTTGATCTCATGGAATGCAGGGAGAACTAGCCACTTGGATACAGAACTGGTTGGTGGTGGAGGGTTGTTTTTCAGACTGGAGGCCTGTGACCAGTGGAGTGCCACAAGGATCGGTGCTAGGTTCATTACTTTTCTTCATTTACATAAATGATTTGGATGTGAGCATAAGAGGTACAGTTAGTAAGTTTGCAGTTGACACCAAAATTGGAGGTGTAGTGGACAGTGAAGAAGGTTATCTCTGATTACAACAAGATCTTGATCAGATGGATCAATGGGCTGAGAAGTGGCAGATGGAGTTTAATTCAGATAAATGTGAGGTGCTGCATTTTAGGAAAGCAAACCTTAGTAGGACTTAATGGTAAGGTCCTTGTGAATGCTGCTGAACTCTGAGACCTTGGAGTGCAGGTTCATAGCTCTTTGAAAGTGGGTTGCAGGTAGTTAGGATGGTGAATAAGGCGTTTGGTATTTTTCTTACGGTCAGAGTATTGAGTACAGGAGTTGGGAGGTCATGTTGCGGCTGTACAGGACATTGGTTAGGTCACTGTTGGAATATTGCATGCAATTCTGGTCTCCTTCCTATCTGAAAGATGTTGTGAAGCTTGAAAGGGTTCAGAAAAGATTTACAAGGATGTTGGAGGATTTGAGCTATAGGGAGAGGTTGAACAGGCTGGGGCTGTTTACCCTGAAGTGTTGGAAGGTGAGGGGTGACCTTTTAGAGGTTTACAAAATTATGAGGGGTATGGATAGGATAAATAGACAAAGTCTTTTCCCTGGGGTCGGGGAGTCCATAACCAATGGGCATAAATTTGGAGTGAGTGGGGAAGATATAAAAGAGACTTAAGGAGCAACTCTTTCTCACAGAAGGTGGTCTGTATGGAATGAGCTGCCAGAGGAAGTGGTGGAAGCTGGTACAATTGCAACATTTAAAAGGCATTTGGATGGGTATATGAATAGGAAGGATTTGGAGGGATATGGGCCGGGTGCTGGCAGGTGGAACTAGATTGGGTTGGGATATCTGGTCCGCATGGATGAGTTGCTCCGAATAGTCTGTTTCCATACTCTACATCTCTATGACTCTAAATAATATCTAATTGAGATCCTTGCCTGTTCATTGCAATGTATTTGGGAACTATTTTTTTAAATGTGGATTTAATTCCTTTTCTTTTCAACAGCTGACCTTAACAACCTGACCAGTGCTGAACGAATATCTTTCCTACAAGACAAATTACAGGAGATCAGAAAATACTACATGTCTTTGAAATCTGAAGTAGCATCCATAGACAGGAGGAGAAAAAGGTTAAAAAAGAAAGAGAGAGAAGGTAACATCCTGTATAATTTATGATTTGTACAGTGGCAAGAATAACACCTCTGTTTTTTTCTGACAATGAAACAGGACTAGGTCATTGGACTACTCAATAAGATCAGCAAATACCTGGGACTTAAATCGCATTTGTTCATCTTTTGGAATAAATCACATCCCGTAAAAATTTCAGTTTTGGCATTTCTGGAGCCTTTTCAAGTAAAGTATTCCAGACTTTCCCTTATTTTTGTGATAGTGTTTCCTCATTTTACTTTTAATTGGTCCAGTTCTGATGTCAAAATTGTGCTTCCTTGTTCATTGTTCTCCATCAGAGAAAATTAATTCCCTGGATGTAGGTTTCCTCACTGTGCTGGACATTTCATCACCATACTAGGTAACATCATCAGTGAGCCGCTAGATGAAGCATTGGTGGTATGGCCTGCTTTCTATTTGCATGTTTAGATTTCCTTGGGTTGGTGACATAATTTCCTGTGGTGATATCATGTCCTGTGGTGATGTTATTTCCTGTTCTTTTTCTCAGGAGGTGGTAGATGGGATCAAAGTCAAAGTGTTTATTGAAAGAGTTCCATTTGGAATACTGTGCTTCTAGAAATTCTCATGCATGTCTTTGTTTAGCTTGTCCCAAAATGGATGTGTTGTCCCAGTCGAAGTGGTGTCCATCCTCATCCCTATGTAAGGATACATACAGATGTGTTTGTTACATTGGACAAATAGGCAGAAAACTAGCCACCAGGATACCATAAATGTCAACTAGCCACAAAAAGACATGACCCACTCTCACTAGTCTCCTTACAGACAGATGAGGAAGGACACCACTTCAACTGAGACAACATATTCATCCTAGGACAAGCCAAACAGAAACACGCACAAGAGTTCCTAAACACACATTATTCTATCAGCAAACGCATTGACTTGGATCCCATTTACCATCCCTGAGAAAAAGAACAGGAAATGACATAATCATAGAACATGATGTCACCTCAGCCAAGGAAATCTAAACACATAAATAGAAAGCGAGCCATGCTATTAACGCTTCATCCAGAGGCTCACTGATGATGTTACCTAGTATGCTTACAAAACGTCTGAAAACGAACCTTCCAGCTCAGCGAGCAAACCTACATCCAGAACCTCAACCTGAGCTACAAATCTTCTCAAAACTTGCTAATGAATTCTCTGTATCCAGGCCACTGAATATTTTGCCATTTTAAAAACTCAAATTATGTTGCCCCTCAATTTTCTAACTTATATAGTCATCTAAGCTAGGTTTGTGCAACCTTGAGATAAAATCTAATCATTTTAACCCAGTACCATTTTGCTGAATATTTGCAAAAACCCCTTCAAAGGCCAGTATGTCCTTTTCTAGGTGAGGGACCAAACCTTTAATAAACTGTACGAGATGGAATCACAACAAAGCTCTCTGTCAGAAGTGTACTTCCTCCCCTTTATATTGCAGCTGCTTTTGAGATAAAGGCCAACATTGCGAGTGAGTTTTTTGGTATTGTTTGTACGTGTGTACTAATTCTTAAAGGCTTGAACTCACAAACATTTATCACTTTCACAAACAAAACCAGAATTAAGGAAGGGTGACCAGACCAAAACCATTAACTTTGGTTTCTCTTCACAGATGCTGCCTGACCTGCTGGGCTTTTCCAGCAACTTCTGTTCTTGTTTCTGATTTACAGAATCCACAATTCTATTAGGTCTTTATTTAAATTCCTTCCTTCTTGGTCTTTTACTGTAAAGAAAATATTCTAACTTATTGACTCTTGACCTGGGACTCAAATTCCATCTGATGTAATTTTACCTCTATTTCATCCATAATGTTCCTTTATAACTTCCTTGCTCCTGTACAACATGCCATTCCAGGCAATTTTAGTGCCATCTGTAAACTTGGATGTGCAATCTTTTGCTCCTTCAACAAAATCATTAGTGTTTATGCAGAAATGTTGAGCCTGGACGGTTTCACTTCAATTACAATGTTCATGTTATTCCTGGTAACCTTCTACATCCCAACCAGTGATCACCCATATCAAAATATTTCTAAATCTTGCAATGAGAGATTAACTTAAAAACAAAAAAATCTTAAACAGAATCTTAAATTCTTCTGTTTTTCCTCAAATTGATCGGATACCATTGTGTTTCTCAATTGAGTTCCAGACATTTTGTAATCATTTATATTTACTGTGGAATAATTGTGATTGAACACTATGATATCAATTTCAATGTGAAATTCATCAAAATAATATCAGTCATTGAGTGTTTTTATTTAATAATTCTTCAGTGTGTTATTTTTCATAATGTTTAAACAAAAAGCTCTTTAAATTAAGTTTCTTACTCACTTATTCACTGTTTAATGTGCTCTTCCCTCAGAAGATGATGGACTCCCCAGATTCCAACTTTTCTTACTGGCAAACGAGCCAAAGAAAACTTGGTGACTTGCCAGGTTTTAAGATTTTTTTCCCAGCCTTATTTGTGGGAAACACCTGATTTTCTGTTGACTTGTCTCTTGATGTCATAATCTGAATTAGGCACTCATCTTGTGGGGTCGGCATATTAAAGTTCAATGAACCATACTATCTATTATAAATCTTCTGAGATTTTAGGACCATTTACAATGTCATTATAAACAGAGTTGATTATATAACATTCAGATCTATTTGCTAATTCATATGATCTTTTATCCAATAGTTATATCTGCAGCTCCAGGCATTTCCTCTGCTTCTTCAGAAACCGGAATGAGTCCAACATCGTCTTCACCAGCCCAGAATAGTGTGGCAGTAGAGTGCAGGTGATGAAGCACCCCTCCAACCATCACTATCTCTTTCCACAGCAGTTGCTGCCATGATACAAATGCTAAAAGCCTTGGAACCATTAGCATAGGAAGCACTCAGCTGATTGGACTTGTGCATTACCGGTGGAATTCAAGAAAATGTTTCCTACTCCACCTGGTTAACTTCCAGTGCCTTTCGCACTGCAAGTTTGAGAGTTGAATGTAATTTGGAGATGTGACATACTTCACTGATGACTACTGTCCACTCTATTACATGACAAAGCACTTTGTGGAAACCTCTCAGTGAATTAATAAAATGAATGTGATCAATTTTTCTGGAAGACATGCAGAACAATATTACGTCAGAAGAAAGCTTTGTTGGTAATGGAACGGTTAATGCAAAGTACGAGCCCAGTCAGCTCAGTTCATATGTTGGATTAGTTCCAATTCAGTCTTAGTTGTGGGAGCATTAGGTATGTTGAACTGCCAAAGTACACGGTGAGCAGAGTGCCCTATTTTGTGTAATTTGGAAATGGGACAAAATAGATTGTTACAGGAAATTTAGTGTATTGTAAACTGAAACTAATGAAAAATGTCTTCCGCTATTTTGCTGTTGGATTTTGAGCACACAAGTTATGCAAATGAGATTTCTTATTTAAATTTTGTACTGTTTACAGTCATTGGAGAAGCTGGTTTTCAGTAGACTAATTTCTGTAGCAAGACTATTTTGTCTCTTTTTATATATAATTGCAGAGTTTTTATTTTATTACAAAAAAGTTTCAAATATATCACAGCAATGAAGTTATTTAACAAAAATTTCTAGACCTGAGATTTTGTGTAAAATAAAAAAAATTGTATTATCTTGCAACTTGTGAAGTATATTTATTCAGACAAGGCAATGGACATAATACTTGTATTTTTTATGTATTTTTAAAACAAGAAAGAAAGATATTTTCAGACTTGGTTCAGTTTTCCAGGTTTGTTGGCTCTAATTTACAAGATGTTACAAACCTTGAATTACGATTTCAATCATTTCAAAAGCAGGGTCGCCTGTCCTGAATTACGTATCCTGTAGGGTTCAGTTGTCTAGCTTTATGGTCACACTGCCTAATGGTAAAAAAAGTGTCTTTTTTGCCCTGTAAACAAAGCTGGTTGGTCCAACCTTTGAAACTATGCCAAATTCTCTACAATCCAAACATACAATTAAAAACTGCATAGCACAACAACAAAACTACAAGGAATTATGGTTACCATTAGGTGGCTGTGTAAAATGTTCAATTCATTGGGTACAGCCATGGTGACTCCATTGCATACTTTGTATATATTTCAACTCTTCCAGAACCATGTATTTAAAGGATACAGTTTGCACATATATTGTGTACAGATGTGATTATTTTATCAATTTTTATTCATACTTGTACTGTACATTGTAAGGAATTGGTGTCCCTTCCCAATGTTTAATATACTGTAGAGTAATAGTGTGAATGCTTTAGAATGTTTGTATATTATGATACTGTGGTTCAGAACAGCAGTGGGCCTGAGGTGGATTGTAATAGTATTCCATAGAACTGCTAACAAATCAATGTCCATTCTTTTTATGTTTGAGATTTTTTTTATATTTCTTGACAGCGTGAAATTGTAGTAGTTATTACAATGGATTTTTTTCTTCCATACTTGTAATGGAAGAGAATAATTTGACAATGGCTTAACTTTCTAAAAGCAAAGCAAACTTTTTGTTTCTCTCTTCCACTTGCAAAGCTGGTGTATCGTAATGTGAAAATAAAATGGAGCTCAGTACAGAGTTTAATAAAGGCCAAGTTTTAAGAAACATGCTTTGAATTTTTTTTGTCACATTTTGTGACATCTTCTACATGATGCACCTTTCCCAATCTTGACAGAGTGGTATTGTCCATTAACTGAGCACAACCCTTCGTGATGGACATGAAATAAAGGACCTGCTGTTTTGGAAAATTGGATGGTGATAATATGAATTTATGAAAACATATTCAGTTCAATCATTATGGAAATGATTTGGTTAACTAACCATTGTATCATTTGACTTCATTAAAAGAAAATATAAAATTTATATGGCATGTACAAGGAAAAGTATATATTTTAGCAGATATATAAATAATGTCTTATATTTATTTCTTAACAATATTAAATCACAATTTACATAACAGACAAAATATGAAGAATTTAAACCATCAACATGCTGAAACTCATGCACATCCTTCCTTAAAATTTTGGAGATGGAATTACATGTTCTAATACTGATAGACTCTCTTCATATTTCTTGATCCATACAGTCTTCAACAGGCACATTCTACTCTCCTCCAAAGTTTTTCCTCCTATATCCAGCTCTATGGTTCGGTTCCTCATTTTATTACCAGTTTTGTTTGGTTCCATTCTTTCTTTTCCAGTTGTTCCCAAATTAACTCCAGCAGTAGCTTCTCATTCTAACTCCTTCATTCATTTCCAAAACCCCCAGAATATCTGCTCTGGTTCCATAACTATATGATGATGATTGGCAAATTCAAAGCTTGCTTGGCGTCAGAATCCACACTTTTATGTTGCTTTGCTGTTCAAAGTTACGGCTCATCTGTATTCTTGGAATTAAATAGGAAGGCAAAAGCCTTCATATAGAACATAGAACAATACAGCACAGAACAGGCCCTTCGGCCCATGATGTTGTGCCGAACTTTTGTCCTAGCTTAAGCACCTATCCATGTACCTATCCAATTGCAGCTTAAAGGTCTTCATCTTTGACCCCTTGATACCGACGCTGCACTTCTGCCACCATGTCACTGTTTTAGACTGAATCAGATAGCTCGCAACCTTAGCTGTCGTTTACACCCCTACCCCCATGAAACAAGGTTTAAACATGTTTTCTTATTACATACAACCTTTGGGTGTCAGTTCCCTCGAGTGCAGTGTCCTTCGATACTAAATGGGCTATACAACTGTAAGTAGTTGTTAGGTTTAGGTACATAAACTAATAAAAAGGAGCAAATACAGTTGTACAAATTATGGTGTAGATTGAGACCATTTGGCCTTTCAAGCCTCTTCAAACAAGCTTGCACACTATTTCTATCCAATGTCCTCTTGAATGCCTCAATTAAATTTGCCTCAACCCTAATTACTCACTGTGTGAGTAAGTTTTTTTCAGAAATTGTCCTTGCTTCTTTCACATATCACTTTAAATCTATGCCCTCTCATTCTTGTTCCTTTTACAAACTGAAACAGCTTCTCACGATCTACTTCATCCAGGCGCTTGCAATTTTGAAAAGTTCCACTGAGCTTCCTGTCAGCTGTCTTCTCTCCAATCTATCTTCATAACTGAAGTTTCTCATTCTTGGAACCATTCCTGGGGGGCATGGTGGCTCAGTGGTTAGCACTGCTGCCTCAGTGCCAGGAACCCAGGTTCAATTCCAGCCTTGGATGACTATGTGGAGTTCGTACATTCACCCCTTGCCTGCGTGGGTTTCCTCTGGGTGCTCTGGCTTCTTCCCATATCCAAAGATGTGCAGGTTAGGTGAATTGGCCGAACTAAATTGCCCATAGTGTTCAGGGGTGTATTAGTTAGGGGAATGGGCCTGGGTGCTTACTCTTTGGATGTTCACTTCACATTGTATTCACATAATTACACAATACTGCAAGTGAAGTCTAACAAGTGTCTTGTACAAATTCAAATTTCCTCCTTGCTTTTGTATTCTTTGCCTCTGTCAATAAAACACAGAACACTGCATGTCTTATTAAGTGCTCTCTCTACCTATCCTGTCACCTTCAATGATCTCTGCATGTAAATGCCGAGCTCTCTCTGTACCTGTTTCTGATGAGGCAGTCTTGATCATGGTTCTTGAGGTAAAGGAACCCGTAATTGGGATAAAATGATAGAATTCACCTTGCAGTTTGAGAGGGAGAAGCTGGAATCAGATGTAATAGTATTATAATTGAGTAAAGATAGCAGCAAAGACATGAGTGAGGAGCTAGCCAGAGCTGATTGGAGGGGGATGATGGTGGAGCAGCAAAGGTAGGCGTTTCTGGCCGTAATTCAGGAGGCACAGCAGAAATTTATCCCAAGGAAGAAGCATACTAACGGGAGGAAGAGGCAATCATGGCTGACAAAGGAAGTCACAGATAAAGAAAATGCATACGATGTGGCGAAAGGAAGCCTTTAAAAATCAACAGAGGAGAACTGACAAAAGCAATAGAGCGGGAGAAAATAAAATGAGCGTGAGCTTGCTGATATAAAAAAAACCTTCATGTAATATTCTTTTTTATTAAGATATACCAAGGTAAGAGAGAGGTGATATTGGACTGGGAAAATGAGGCTGAAGAAGTAGCAATGGGGAACAAATAAATGGTAGAGGAACTGAATAGATACTTCACATCAGTTTTCAAAGTGGGCAACACCAGCAGCATACCAGAACTTTAAGAGTCAGGTGGCAGGGCTGAGTATATTGGCCAAAACTATGGAAAAGGTACTGGAGACACCGAAAGCTCTGAAGGTGAATAAATCACCTGGATGGGGGTTCCAGAGGATTTGAAAATGGCAGAGCAATGCCCCTGATTAAGATGCAAGAGAGGCAGAAGCCAGGAAATTATAGTTCAGTTATCCTAACTTTCATTGTTGATGAGATTTTACAGCCAATTATTTAAGAATAAGATTGTAGAGAACTTGGAAATGTATGGTAAAATAGGGCTGAGTCAGCACAGCTTCATGAAATGAATGTCATGCCTGACAAATGAGTATTCTTTGAGGAGGTAATAAGCAAGTTAGTTAGAGAAGAGCTTGTGGATGTGATCTGTTTGGATTTCCAGAAGCCTTTGAGAAGGTGCTGCACAGGAGATTGCTACATAAAGTAAGAGTCCTTGGTGTTAGGAGCAAGGTACTGGCATAGAAAGAGGATTGGCTGACTCGCAGAAGGTAGAGAATGGAGATAAAGGGGTCTTTTTCAGGATGGTAACTCGTGGGGTTATACAGGGGTCACTGTTGGGGCCACAGCCAATTAATTCATGCATTAACAAGCTGGATGAGAGAGGGCATTGTTGCATGTAACAATAACTCCAACCTCACAGTTGGTTACCGTTTTAATAAACCACTTTACCCTCATGCTTACATTTCTGTCCTGGGCCAGCTGCAATGTTCCAATGAAACACAATGCAAGCTCGAGGAACAACACTTCATTTCTCACATGAGCATTTTGCAGCTTCAAGGCCTTGATATTGGATTCAATGACTTCAGGAACTGACCACATTACATCTGTTCTGCATTTTTTTTACATTCTGTCCACTACAGTTGTGTCATGTTTGTGTTTTGTTTTCTTTGCATTTAGAGTCACAGAGATGTACACCACGGAAACAGACCCTTTGGTCCAACACGTCCATGTCGATCATTTATTCCAAACTAATCTAGTCCCATTTGCCAGCACTTGGCCCATATCCCTCTAAACCCTTCCTATTCATATGCCCATCCAGGTGCCTTTTAAATGTGGCAATTGTACCAGCCTCCACCACTTCCTCCAGCAACTCATTCCATACACACACCACCCTCTGCGAGAAAATGTTGCCCCTTAGGTCTCTCTTATATCTTTCCCCTCTCACCCTCAACGTATGCCCTCTAGTTCTGGACTCCCCCAGGGAAAAGACTTTGTCTCTTTGCCCTATTCCTGCCCCTCATGATTTTATAAACCTCTATAAGGTCACCCCTCAGCCTCTGACACTCCAGGGAAAACAGCCTCAGCCTGTTTAGCCTTTCCCTACAGCTCAAATCCTCCAACCCTGGCAACATCCTTGTAAATCTTTTCTGATACCAGAAGTGCATGCAATATTCCAAAAGTTGCCTAACATCCTGTACACAATACTCTGACCAATAAAAGGAAAGCATACCAAACATCATCTTCAATATCCAAATACCTGTGACTCTACCTTTAAGGGGCTGTGAACCTGCACTCAAAGGTCTACTTGTTCAGCAACATTCTCCAGGACTTTACCATTATGTGTATAGGTCCTGCTCTAACTTGCTTTTCCAAAATGCGGCACTTTGCATTTATCTAAATTAAACTCCAACTGCCATTCCTCAGCCCATTGGCCCATCTGATCAAGATCCCGTTGTAATTTGGGGTAACCTTCTTTGCTGTCCACTACACCTCCAATTTTGGTGTCATCTGCAAACTTACTAACTACACCTCCTGTGTTACATCCAAATTATTTATATAAACGATGAAAAATAGTGGACCTAGCAATGATCCTTGTGGCACTCCACTGGTCACAGGCCTCCAGTCTGAAAAGCAACCTTCCACTATCACCTTTCTAACTTTGATCCAGTGCTGTATCCAAATGGTTAGTTCTCCCTGTATTCCATGAGATCTAACCTTGCTAACCAGTCTCCCATAGGGAACCTTGTCAAACGCCTTACCAAAGTCCATATAGATCACGTCCGCCACTTTGCCCTTATCAATCATCTTTGTTTCTTCAAAGAAAACTCAATCAAATTCCTGAGACATGATTTCCTATGCACAGAGCCAAGCTGACTATCCCTAATCAGTTCTTGTCTTTTCAAATACGTGTAAATCCTGTCCCTCAAGATTCCCTCCAACAACTTGCCCACCACTGACATCAAGCTCACCTGTCTATTGTTCCCTGGCTTGTCCTTACCACTCTTCTTAAATAGTGACACCACATTAACCAACCTCCAGTCTTCCAGCACCTCATCTGTGACTATCAGTGATACAAATATCTCAGCAATGGGTCCAGAATTCTCCTTAACCTGATTTGCCAAAGGTATCTCATTTCCCTCTTGAGTATACTCTTACTGCCTTTATAATCTTCTAAAGATTCCCTTGATCTCTGCTGTCTATACTGGACAAATGCTTCTTTCTGTTTCTGAACCAAAACCTTAATTTCTGTAGTCATCCCGCATTCCCTAAACCTTCCAGCCTTGCCTTTCACCCAATTAGAAATATACTGTCTCTGGACTCATTTCTGAAGGCTTCCCATTTTCCAGCTGTCTCTTTACCTGTGAACATCTGCCCCCAATCAGCTATTGAAAGTTCTTGCCTAATAATCATCAAAATTAGCCTTCTTCCGATTTAGATTCAGTCCATCCTTTTCCATCAATATTTCCCCAAAGTGCTCCCCCGCTGACACCTCAGTCACCTGTGCTGCCTTATTTCCCAAGAGTAGGTCAGGTTTTGCACCTTCTCTCATAGGTACATCCAAATACTGAGTCAGAAAATTTCCTTGGACACACTTAACAAATTCCTCTCCATCCAAACCCTTAACACTATAGCAGTCCCAGTCTACATTCGGAAAGTATAGACTATTATTATTATTACATATTATTCTTACAGATAACTGAAATCTCCCTACAAATTTGTTTCTCAATTTGCTACTAACTCTTTGGGGAGTCTATAATACAATACCAATAAAGTGATCAGCCCTTTCTGATTTCTCAGTTCCACCCAAATAACTTCCTGGATGTATTTCCAGGAGTATCCTCCCTAAGTACAGCTGTAACACTATCCCTTATTAAAAACACCCTTCCCCCTCCTCTCTTGCCTCCCTTTCTGTCCTTCCTGTAGCATTTGTATTCTGGAACGTTAAGCTGCCGGTCCATCCCTGAGCCACGTTTCTGTAATTGCTATGATATCCCAGTCCCATTTTCCTCACCATACCTGCGTTCATCTGCCTTCCCTGTTAGGCCTCTTGCATTGAAGTAAATGCAGTTTAATTTATCAGTCTGACCTTGTGCTCTGTTTTGTCCCTGCCAATATTGTCCCTCACAATATGGACAATTCACCTGACCTGCACATCTTTGGATGATGGGAGGAAACCCACAAAGACACAGGGAGAATGTGCAAACTCCACGCAGACAGTCGTCTGAAGCTGGAATTGAACCTGGGTTCCTGGTGATGTGAGGTTGCAATGCTAACCACTCAGCCACCATGCCACCCTAATTATGCACTTACCTTTTCCTGTGCTATGATCTATCCCACAGTGTTTCTGACAAGATCAGTTGTGAATTTTGCTGTTTGTTAATACTTGGAGGTGCCAGGAGGCATGGTACGTTGGGGAAACCGAGCAAAGGCTACGACAACAGATGAATGGGCACCGCACAACAATCAACAGACAGGAGGGTTCCCTCCCAGTTGGGGAACACTTCAGTGGTCCAGGACATTCAGCCTCGGACCTTCAGGTGACCATCCTCCAAGGTGGACTTCGGAACAGGCAGCAGAGAAAAGTGGCCAAGCAGAGGCTGATAGCTAAGTTCAGTACCCATAGGGAGGGCCTCAACCGGGACCTTGGGTTAATGTCACATTACAGGTGACACCATTACACTTTACACACACACACAGACAGGCACTGCTATGCACACATACACATGGACACACATACACACAGACGTGCACATTGACACCCACACACACCCTTACAGACACACACACTCCCACATGCACCCCCTCACAGACTTAAGACACTCTGCCCTCATTACACACACACACACACATACACTTTCTCACACTCACAACCCAACACAGACAAAGACCCACATGCACACATATATTTTGTGAGGCGAATTTGTACTTTCAGGGTTACATTGTACTTTGCTCAAAAACTGCATGCATTCATGTAGAACTCTGAGCTCAAAAACTGCATGAATTTATGTAAAACTCCGTTATCTCACTTTTTAGATTAGAATCAATCTAAACATCATGGCATAGACAGAGAACACAGGGGATCAAAACCTTCAACATATTGTCTAGCTATCCCCAATGTTAACAGTTAACCCAAGAATGCAACTTTTTACAAAAAAGGTTTTGTGATTTACACATGAAAGAAGTGAAACTATCAATGTATTCTAACAGATGAAAGGCTTAACAGACAATCAATTTTTCAATGTATAATTTCAATTACATCACACTGTAAATTTTTGCTATAAATTCAGTGTTAGGATTGAGCCCTCCACTATCACCTGATGAAGAAGCGTTGCTCTGAAAGCTAATTAAACCTGTTGGACTATAACCTGGTGTTGTGTGATTTTTAACTTTGTACACCCCAGTCCAACACCAGCATCTCCAAATCATGACTACTATCCACTCCCTTAAACTGTATGTAAAATGTGACCGAGGTGCTTTTGGAGAGGGTATGTAATTAATCCTACCTTGTTAGTCTAAACCAGGCCCAGTATATCCTGCTGTCTAGTTTGTGCCATAAAATGCTGGTCTAAGAAATGGTCCAGAAAACATTCAACATGTCTGAACGGACAATCCCTAATTTTTAAAGACCCCTTTTTATGGATTGGTAAGATATAACAAGTGGTGTACCCCACAGATGAAAACATTTTTTCAACATCCACACAGTCACATCCCCTCAGGATCTTCTGGAAATCTCAGTACAGTACATCCATTGGTTACCTTTACCTATATCTCAAGTTTCTTATTCAAGGAACTCAAATAAATAGTTAAACATGATTTCCCTCTGACAAAACCATATTGGCTCTGCCTGATTACTTTGAACTTATTCAAGTGCCACAGAAACATGAGCTCCTCCTCTGGATTACCTTCTCCAACCTGATTTTTCTAGTCTATGTGTAGCTTAAAACCCCCATGATAATTATTGTACCTTTCTGATGAGCTCCTATTATTTCTTCCTTGGTACCCTGTCCAACATACGGTTACTGTTAGGGGGCTTGTACACAGGTCCCACAAGTTACCTCTTTCCTTTATCATTCCTTATCTCTACCTTTACTGCTTCTTTATCTGAATTTAGGTCCTCCCTCTCTATTGTGCTAACATCATCTTTAATTAACAGGGTTGCTCCTTCATCCTTTCCGAGGTTCCTTTGTTTCCTAAATGTCACATACCCGTCAATATTCAGATCCCAACTGAAGTCATCCTGCGGCCATGTCTCAGTTATTGCCATTACTTATTTATCTCAATTTGTACTACAGTTCATCTGTTTTGAATCAAATACAGTGCCTTGAGTCTTGCCCTTTTATTATTTTTGTAACCTCGTGTCTTAGCTGCTGATTTACTCTTAGATCTGTATTCTCTGTCTCTTACTCTCATTGCTTGTTTAATCATGCATATCCTCTTTGCATTTTCCCACTTTCAGTCACCACAACTCCCAAATAATGTCCCCATTATTTTGTTTAAAATGCACTCTATTTCCCAAGTTATCTGGTTTGCAAGAACACCAGTCTTTGTATGGTTCAAGAGTAAACCATCCCAGTGACACAGATTCTTCTTACCCCAGAGTATTGGTGCAATGTTCCACGAAACTGAACCCACTTCACCCACATCAGTCTGCTTTAGTCACACTCCATCCACCACCTTTGTCATTCAGGGTCTTCATCATCAATGCATAGGGACAGAAGTATGTACTATCTACAAGATACATTGCAGTAAATCACACAAGCTATTTGAAATCTGCGAACTCTAGCATTTAGAAGGACAAGGGCAGCAGATGCATGGGAACACCACCATCTGCAAGCTCCTCTCAAAGCAACTGACAATTCAAATATGGAGTTATATACCATTTGGTTTCTTCAACAAAGCCATTATTATAAATTGAAATAGTTGAGGCCATAGCACTAATCCCTATGGTACTCCACTTGTTATATCTAACCAATCCAAAATTGATCAAGTTAAATGTACTTACTGTTTCCTGTTTGCTAACAAATTCTCTTCTATATTATCCCTACATCATTCCCGGGAATATGACCAGGAAATTATTTGAATGGAACTGAGAAATCAGAAAAGGGTGATCACTTTATTGGGATTGTAGTACAGATTCCCCAGTAATTAGCAGGAACTTGTGAAACAAATTTGTAAGGATATCTCAATTATCTGTAAGAGTAATAGGGTGGTAATGGTAAGGGATTTTAAATTTCCAAACATAGACTGAGACTGACATGGTGTTCAGGGTTTATGTGGTGAGGAATTTGTTTAAGTGTGTACAAGTAAATTTTCTGATTCAGTGTGTGGATGTACCGACTAGAGAAGGTACAAAACTTGATCTACTCTTGGGAAATAATTCAGGGCACGTGACTGAGGTGTCAGTGGGGGAGCACTTTGGGACCAGGGACCATTGTTCTATTAGTTTTAAAAGAGTGATGGAAAAGGATAGACAGGATCTAAAAGTTCAAGTTCTAAATTGGAGGAATGTCAATTTTGATGATATTAGGGAAGAACTTGCTGGGCCTCTTGCTTATTTTTATCATTGATAGTTACAGATGAGGTTGACTAACGTGGTGCCATTATTTAAGAAAGTGGTAAGGAAAGCCAGGAAACTATAGAGCGGTGAGCCTGACTTCGGTGTTGGGCAAGTTGTTGGAGGGAATCCTGAGGGACAGGATGTACATGTATTTGGAAGAGCAAGGACTGGTTAGGGATAGTCAACATGGCTTTGTGCATGGGAGTTATTTTATTGAGTTGTTTGAAGAAGTAACAAAGAGGATTGATGAGGGCAGAGCAGTAGACGTGATCTATATAGATTTCAGTAAGGCTTTCGACAAGTTCTCCGTGGGACACTGGTTAGCAAGGTTAGATTTCATGGAATACATAGAGAACTAGCCATTCTTTTCCCTGGGGTGAAGGAGTCTAGAACTAGAGAACATAGGTTTAAGGTGAGAGGGGGAAGACATAAAAGAGACCTAAGGCATAACTTTTTCATACAGAGTGGTGCGTGTGTAGAATGAGCTGCCAGAGGAAGTGGTGGCGACTAGTACACCTGCAACATTTAAGAGGCATTTGGTTGGGTATATGAATAGGAAGGGTTTGGAGGGATATGGGCTGGATGCTGGCAGGTGGGACTAGATTGGGGTGGGATATCTGGTTGGCATGGATGAATGGACCGAAGGGTCTGTTTCCATTCTGTACATCTCTATGACTCAATGATTATATAACTTTCAAAAGTTGATTGGGGGCAGATGAATTGAATTGAATTGAATTAAATTGAATTTATTGTCACGTGTACCGAGGCACAGTGAAAAGCTTTGTCTTGTGAGCAATACAGGCAGATCACGGAGTTAAGAAGCATAGATAAATAAATAATAGGTAAGCAGCAGCAAAAAACAAAACACAGGTACAGGTGAATGTTAAAAGTTTGTGAGTCCATTCAGTATTCTAATAACAGTAGGGTAGAAACTGTTACAAAACCGGCTGGTGCATGTGTTCAGGCTTCTGTACCTTCTCCCCGATGGTAGAAGTTGTAGAGAAACATTGCCAGGGTGGGATTGATCTTCAAGAATGCTGGTGGCCTTTCCATGACAGTGGGCCTGGTAGGTGGATTCTGCAGATGGGAGGTTGGCCTTTATGATGGTCCAGGCTGAGTTCATCACTTTCTGTAACCTTCTCCCATCTTGAATGGCATAGTTGCCATACCAGATAGTGGTACATCCAGACAGAATGCTCTTGATGGCGCACCTATAAAAATTGGCAAGGGTACTTGCCGTCATGCCAAATTTCCTCAGCTGCCTGAGGAAGAAGAGACATTATTGGGCCTTTGTAATCAGTGCGTCCACATGAAGAGTTCATGAAAGCTTGTTGTGGATGACCACTCCCAGGAGCTTGACACTCTCCACTCATTTCACCTCTGTGCTGTTAATGTGTAGGGGGACATGAGTAACATCCCACTGAAAGTCAATGATGAGTTCCTTGGTTTTCCGGCATTGAGAGCTAGGTTGTTCTCAGTGCACCATTTTTCCAGGTCTTCCCACCTCCCGTCTGTAGTCTGTTTCATTGCCATCTGAGATTTGACCGACTATGATGGTATCATCAGCAAACATTAAAATGGCAATAGTCTGTTACTTGTTGACGCAGTCATGGGTATACAGTGAGTACAGGAGGGGGCTGAGTACACACCCCTGGGGGCTCCAGTGTTGAGTGTTAGTGAAGATAAAATATTGATCCCAATCTTAACTGATTGTGGCTTGTTTCAGGAAACTGAGGATCCAGTTGCAGAGAAAGGGGCTTAGTCCAAGATCACTAAATTTAGTAATAAATCTCAAGGGGATAATAGTGTTGAAGGCTGAACTGTCGTTAGTGAATAGGATTCTTATGTGGCTGCATTTGGTGTCAAGATGTTCTGGGGAGGAGTGAAGGGCCAGTGATATGGCATCTGATGTGCATCTGTTGGTCTGATAGACAAATTGGAGTGGGTCAAGAGTAGTGGGGAGGCTGGAGTTGATTAATGCCATGACTACCCTTTCAAAGGGCCACTGGGTGGTAGTCATTGAAATATGATTTTCGTAGGTAAAGGGACAGCTCAAAAATGGGAAACCTTCAAAACTGAGATAACGAAAGTCCAGAGACAGCATATTTTTGTTCAGGTTAAAGGAAAGGCTGTAGGGGATGCTGGATGACTCGAGAAATTGTGGTTTTGGTTAAGAAAAAGAAGGAAGCTTATGTCAGGTAGAGACAGGAGAGATCGAGTAAATCTTTACAAGAGTACAAAGTAGGAGTATACGTAAGAGGGAAATCAGGAAGGCAAAAAGGGGACCTGAGATAGCTTTGGCAAATAGGGTTAAGGAGAATCCAAAGGGATTTTACAAATACGTAAAGGACCAAAGGGTAACGAGGGACAGAATAGGAACCCTCAAAGATCAGCAAGACAGCCTACGTGTGGAACCACAGGAGATGGGAGGGATACTAAACGAGTACTTTGCATTGGTGTTTATTGTGGGGCAGGACACAAAAAATATAGAATGTGGGGAAATAGATGGTGACATCTTGAAAAATATCCATATTACAGAGGAGGTGGTGGTGGATGTCTTAAACCATATAAAAGTGGATAAATCCTCAGGATGATCAGGTGTACCCCAGAACTTTGTGGGAAGCTAGGGAAGTGATTGCTGGGACCCTTGCTGAGATATTTGGATCATCGGTAGTCACAGGTGAGGTTGGCTAATGTGGTGTTACTATTCAAGAAAGATGGTAAGGAAAAGCCAGGGAACTATAGACCGGTGAGCCTGAAATTGGTGGTGGGCAAGTTTGTTGGAGGCAATCCTGAGGGACAGAATGTACATGTACTTGGTTTGGCAGGATTGATTAGGGATAGTCAGCATGGCTTTATGCATAGGAAATCATATCCACTAACTTGACTGAGTTTTTTGAAACAGTAACAAAGAGATTGTTGAGGGCAGAGTAGTGGATGTGATCTAAATGAACTTCAGTAAGGTGTTTGACAAGGTTCCCCATGGGAGACTGGTTAAAAAGATTAGATCACATGGAATACAGGAAGATCTAGCCACTTGGATCAGAACTGGCTCAAAGGTAGAAGACAGAGGGTGGTGGTGGAGGATTGTTTTTTCAGACTGATGCCTGTGAACAGTGGTGTACCACAAGGATCGGTGCTGGGTCCACTGCTTTTCATCATTTATATAAATGACTTGGATGTGAACATAGAAAGTATAGTTAGTAAGTTTTCAGGTAACACCAAAATTGAAGGTGTAGTGGACCATGAAGAAGGTTACGTCAGAGTACAACAGGATCTTGATCAGCTGGGCCAATGGGCTGAGGAGTGGCAGATGGAGTTTAATTTAGATAAATGTGAGGTGCTGCATTTTGGAAAGGCAAATCAGGGAAATTCCTGAAGAAGGGCTTATGCCTGAAACGTCAATTCTCCTGCTCCTTGGATGCCGCCTGACCTGCTGTGCTTTTCCAGCAACACATTTTTCAGCTTAAATCAGGGCAGGACTTGTACACTTAATGGTAAAGCCCTGGGGAATGTTACTGAACAAAGAGACCTTGGAGTGCAGGTTCATAGTTCCTTGAAAGTGGATTCGAAGGTAGATAGGATAGTGAAGGAGGCATTTGGTATGCTTTCCTTTATTGGTCAGAGTATTGAGTAAAGCAGTTGGAAGATCATGTTGCAGCTGTACAGGACATTGGTGAGGCCACTTTTGGAATATTGTGATCAATTCTGGTCTCCCTACTTTAGGAAGGATGTTGTGAAACTTGAAAGGATTCAGAAAAGATTTACAAGGATGTTGCCAGGGTTGGAGGGTTTGAGCTATTGGGAAAGGTTGAATAGGCTGCAGCTGTTTTCCCTGGAGCGTCGGAGGCTGAGGGGTGACCTCATAGAGGCTTATAAAATCATGAGGATGCACAGATAGGATAAATAGACAAAGTCTTTTCCCTGGGTTGGAAGAGTCCAAAACCAGAGAGCATAGGTTTCGGGTGAGAGGGGAAAGATTTTAAAGGGAACTAAAGGGCAACTTTTCATACAGAGGCTGGTGCATGTATGCAATGAGCTGCCAGAAGAAATGGTGGAGGCTGGTACGATTACAACATTTAAAAGGCATCTGAATGGGTATATGAATAGACAGTGTTTAGAGGGATATGGGCCAAGTGCTAGCAAATGGGACTAGATTAATTTAGGATATCTGGTCGGCATGGATGTGTTGGACCGTTTGCACTGTCTCCATGCTTTACATCTCTATGACTCTATGAGCTCTTGCACTACATTCTTTGATGCATCTGCACCTTGTCAAATGCCTTCTGGGGTCCAACCTGCTTTTAATCTAAACGATTTTCTTCAAACCCTTACCCCAGTGAATGTAGTTACGTTAAGTTCTTCTCACTTCACTTCTTGATTCACAATTATTTTTTGGTCTTATTTCTATCCTTTTCAGTGAAGACAGATGCACAATATCTGTTCAGTCCATCTGCCATTTCTTTATTTTCTTTTATTAATTTCCCAGACATGCTCTCCGACTCTATTTCTTTCTAAATTCTCGTAGAACCTTTGTTTATAATTCCTAACTCACTCTGTTTCTAGATTATCCCTCCATATTCATCTTTTAGCCATTCTTTGCTGTTCCTTACATGCTACCCAACCTTCTGATTGCCTTTCAACTTTGCAAACTCCTTTTTAAAATTTATTATCTTTAACTTTGTTTGTTAGTCACTGATGCCATGTCCTTCAGATTGAATGTTACTTTTTCAGTGGAATATACATTTCTTGAGTATTTTGAAATACCTCCTTAAATGACTGTCATGATTTCCCTACTGAGTTATACTGTTTCCTAATTTTCAAATTCACTTTAGACAGTTCCGTCTTCATGCTCTCATAATTGCCCTCACTTGACTTGAAAATACTAATATTCGGTCCACTTTCTTATCCTTCAATATGAATGTGAGATGCAGTCATATTATGATCACTGCTGTCTATGTGCACTGTCATTGAAGTCATTAATTGATATTCTTTCACTACATGTTACTAGATCTAGTATAGCGTGCTCTCTAATTGGCTCTGAAACGTGTTGCTCCAACAAAATGTCTCACTACCATTCTATGAATTTATTATCTAGTTACCTTTTCCAAAGTATTTGGTTAAACCATACCTTTCACACAATCCCCATTATTACTTTCCATTTTCTCTATTCGAAAAAATGTCGCTGTTCGGGGACTGACATACCACTCCCACAAGCAACTTCTTACCTTGACAGCTTTTTAATGTCTATCAAACTGATTGTACATCTTTGATCACCAGAACTGAGGTGATCTTTCCCTCATGAATCAAATGCCATCCTTAATTAGCAGAATTGTCCATCCACGTTTTCTTAACTTTCTATCCATAAGAGATGTCATGTACTGCAGAATATTCAGGTCCCAGTGTTTGCTATCTTTCAGCCATGTCTCTGTAATGGCTACCAGACCTTGCATTTTTATTTCAATTGACTCATGCCATATTAGCCATGATAGTTTTGTGTGGCAGTCCTGGTTTGACAGTACACATGGCCTATTTTTTGCTCCTATTTTGTATGATTTTACGATCAAGGACAGATCCTTGGGAGACACGGTGGCTCAGTGGTTAGCACTGCTGCCTGGGTTCAATTCCTTTCTCAGGCAACTGTCTGTGTGGAGTTTGCACATTCTCCCTGTGTCTGTGTGGGTTTGCTCCAGGTGCTCTGGCTTCCTCCCACAGTCCAAAGATGTCAGGTCTGGCCATTCTAAATTGGCCATAGTGTTAGATGGATTAGTCAGGGGTAAATGTGGGGGATTAGGTCTGGATGGGTTACTCTGCAGAGGGTCGATGTGGATTTGTTGGACCGAAGGGGCCTGTTTCCAGACTGTAGGGAATCTAATCTAATCTGACACCTGAGATAATGGTGCAGGAACAGGAAGAGACACTCTTGTAAGTAATTCTCTCATTAGGTTAAACCAGGCAAGTGCAATCTCGCCATCTGGATGATGATGGTAGGATTAACCATGTCCTGGGCTATAGGGAGGTCAAAAAAGAATAGGTTATCTTTTGTCACAGTCATATGCCATTTATGACTTCCATGAGGAAACATTTACAGTATTTTGGTCCTGCGGCGTTTTGGGGGGGTGGAGGGTTGGGGGGTTGGAAGGATTCAAACACTAGGTTATGGGAAACAGAGGTATGGATTTGGGAGGTGACAACAACGACTTTCCAAAACAACATAAATTTACATTTGAAGCAAGTCTGCCATACAATTCATAGCCTATTGTTTTGTTAAAGTGAATCTGTGCTTTAGTTAGCTTAACCCATTGGTATCACCTACAATAATGGAAGATGGATTGGGGCAAGCCCCAGGATTTACTGGAATGGATCAAATCATACAGACAGTATGAATGGACCACCTTGTTGTTTTTGATGATCCTTTGAGGTGCAGATGACCAGGTTCGTCAGCTGGGACATTTACGGATTCAGTCAGGTAACCAACCATCCTTTCTCCTCGTTAGCCTGTTCCCATGATCTCACCAGCTTCCCTCCCTGGTGCTGCAGTCAAGTATATGAACGTAAGAAATATAAGTAGAAAATTCTGCCTTTGGGTCTGCTTTGCCATTCAATAGGATCACGGCTAATCTGTTTGAGTTCCGCATTCCTATACACACGTGATGGCTCTGATTTCCTTGCCAGCAAGTTTTGTATCCGCTTGTCTCTTAAAAATATTCAGTGATCCCACTTCTGAGATAAAGGTTTCCAAACGAGTATAAATCTCTAGGAGAAAAAAAGTCTAACCACTGGCCTAACTTGTAGAAACTCTTGATACCCTTATTTTCACATTTGTAACCAGCACTCTCTCATATTTTTAACTATTCTGCCAATTAGCTTCTCAAGTCAATTTCTGTCTTTCTTCACATTCTGACTATTTATCTAACCTGCCACTCTGGCCTTTTCATAGTCATATGTTTCAACTTGTTGAACTATAACCTGTATTTTTTTCAGATTTGATGATTTCCCAAACTTTAGTGAAGGACACATAGTGAGGCTCTCTCTAAAACATTGAGCAAGGTGCAGCTCTCCCTTTAAAACTTTCAACCGAAGTCATCATTCTACCTCAGAGAGTTGGTCACCCTCAGTCTGGACGAAGCGCAGAGCTTCCATATTTTAATCATTGTTCCAGTGAAAAAGATGGCGGCTCTCTACCCGTCACACGCGTTGCCAGCATGTGGCGGCGGAAGTTGATCACGAGGGTATGGAGTTACACTTCCGGATTATCTGACGGGCTGGTGCCTGGAGCTGGAACTGGCAGCGGTTGGGAATGCTGCTGGTCGGTAAGACAGGGGCCATCGTGGCCGGGGTCTTTGGAGCAGCCTTCATCGGTTATTGTATATATTTTGACAGGAAAAGAAGAAGCGCCCCAGATTTCCGAGCAAAGTTGCGCGAAAGTAAGTGTTGCTCTCGGGCCTCGCTCACCGTCTCCCAGTTACCAGCGACAGGCACATGCAGGTGTTTGTGTCCTGTTAACCAACACTCAACCCCATTGCAATTAGGATGGAGCCTGCTGAGACATGCTCAATTACAGGAGTAAATATAATTTATTTAGCATGAGAGACACCCCTCGTGGGCCCCGGCATCGTCCCCTCAAAGTTGATTTTCCAGCATCGATGATCTTGCTAAATTACAGGAGGGTGCAGCTTCTTTAAAGAGCCGTGGGTCAGAACTGGAATAAAAGCATCTTCATTGCAGCACAATCTGCCTTATAACGTGAGTTTCGGCTGGTTTTAAAACTGTTTTGTCTAAATATTTATTCTTGGGGCTACCTGATTTGCTGAGTGTTTCCAACGTTTTCTGCGTTTATTTCAGGTTTGCAGTGATTCGTTTAAACATTGGTTGAGAATACAATTACTCTGGTGGTGGAGTGTGTTATCACGAAGGTAACAACTTAATGAACGCAGTCTGCTCACAGACTGGATAAAATACCACGGACGTTTGTGGTTACTGTCGTTTTATCGAACTTGGTTGAGTTAGAGCTAACCACAGCTCGTATTCTATTTGAAACAAAACTTTGGCCATAACTCAGTCCTTGTCATGTTGGTGTCCCTCGCAAAAGATTGTGTGCTTTCATGCCACATTGGACAAATCCTAATTAAATAAAGATTTTGGGATCCAAGAAGGACTGACATTGAACAGGATTTGATTTTATAATGAGTTGTGTGAAAGTACATTTTCCATAAATAAAAATAACGTCTTGTTTCAAGTCTCAGCTGCTTTTTAGGTCCCCCCACTCACACCCTTTAGCCAGTGCTGTTTGATGTTCCATAATTGAGAAGATCAGATAAAATCCTAAAAGTCTTACTCCGAAAACTTTGCTCATCACTTTAGTTTGTTTTATTACATACTTGAAGAGTACTTGTTAACTTGTCAACTTCTGTTTTCCTCCTGTCTTTTCTTGTTACTATTTTTCTTTTTTCTGTCTGCTCAAGAGTGGAAGTTGTGAATGTGCAACCTCCTGCAATGTACAGTAACCTATAGCTTAATTGTGTTCTGTCATTATTGAAGTTTAACATGAAACAAGACAATAGTTGGAATTTAGATAGTGTTTTTATTAACTTTTATTGGGCAGTAGAATTCAGTTTAAAAACTGAGGTTTAGATCAGAGCGCCTCGGAACACTTCAACCCCAGGGCATCAATGTGGACTTCGAGTTTCCTCATTTCCCCTCCCCCCACCTTACCTCAGTTCCAACCTTCTAGCTCAGCACTGTCCTCATGATCTGTCCTACCTGCCAATCTCCCTTCCCACCTATCCGCTCCACCCTCCTCTCTGACCTATCACCTCCATCCCCGTCTCCATTCACCTGTTGTACTCCTTGTTCACTTCTCCCACCCCCATCCCCATTTATCTCTCCTGCTTCCTGCCTGTATTCCTGATGGAGGGCTTTTGCCCGAAACGTCGATTTTCCTGGTCTGGGATGCTGCCTGACCTGCTGTGCTTTTCCAGCACCACTCTGATCTAAACTCTGGTTTCCAGCATCTGCAGAGCTCACTTTTGCCTAGTTCAGTTTAAAAACTGATAGTATAACCTGTAAGTTGACATTGATAATGCTTTTTATTATCTCTAAGTAAAACCGCTAAGTGTTTTGACAGTACTGAAGTTTCATGATTGCAATAAATATTTTCTTGTAACATGTTATTTTGGATTATTTTATTAATATTGGAGAGACATTAAAATAAGCTTAATTGGATTTTACTCAAGAAGAATTTGTATGAATTTAATCTCAACTTGGGATCTCTTAATGGAAAAAAATAGTGTTATCTCTGCTTTATAAATGTTTCACTGTTAGATATATATTTTGACAGTTTTAATTTGAAATGTTTTGTATACGTATGAGTTCCATGCAAATAATTATTTTCAAGTCATGGTTATCAGTAAACGTTTAAAATATAAATTATGTGCAAAATCAATAATAAAAACATGTTGATAATTATAAATTCCAGATCAACAAAGACTAAATTACTGAAGTTGGACCTTGGTTTGTTTGATTTTCCCTATAGGACCTATTTTCCATTTAATATTTTGCTCAGCTAGAAATTGAATGCTTGTCAAATATAATAAAACAAACACTTTTTCAGCTGTGATTATAATGTGAAATGAAACTTTACAGTCTTTTATGTGTATCAAAATAAACTTTATTTACAGGCATACTGTGTATTATTTAAACATTAGTTTCATAATGAAACATTCTGTTTTTAGCTGATCACATAGTAACATTTTAACGATTATGAGAATAAAATGTTTGGATGGTTTGAATTACTGCAGGAGTCAAAAAGCAACCACGTTTCCTTACCAATAAAAGGGAAAGATCTAGATGAGAAAGATCTTCCTTTTATAGATACGAATAATTGAATATTTCCTTAGTGGCTCTGCTGCAATTATTTCTTGACTAGATTTTTGAAATTAAATTTGTAAAGCAAGGTCACAAGGTTATTTTTGTATTTTATGAGGAAAGGGCAAGTTTGTTTGCTTCCTGTTCTTATGCACATAAAATTAGTGATGCTGTAATGGCAAGTATAACTGCATTTGTATTCACTCACAGGCTTGTGCACTTCACTGGTTGAACCAGCATTGATTACCCAAACCCATTTGCCCTTGAGAATGTGATGGTGAGCTACTGCCTTGAACTGCTGCAGTTCATTTCATGTTGCTGCACCCAAAATGCTTTTCAGGAGGGTGTTTGGGATTTAAACCCAGCAACATTGAAGGAACTGTGATACATTTCCAAATCTGTGTAATGAGTGACTTGGAAGGCAAGTTGCAAGTGGTGAAATTCCCATGTATCTAATGCCCTTGGCTCTTCTAGATGGTAGCATTTGTGGTTGCTGATTAGGGAGCTTTAGTGAATTTCTGCAGTGCATCTTTTCTAAAGTACACACGGCTCCTACTGAACTGAGCTGTCATGAATGCTTGTGGATATGGTGCCACTTTAGCAGACTGCTTTGTTCTGGATGACATCAAGCTGCTTTTGTTGTTGGTGCTGCAACATCCAGCCAAGTGGTGAATTTTTCATCACACTCCTGACTTGTGCCTTGTATACAGTGGACAGGTTTTGGGGAGTCTGGAGGTGAGTTAGCCACTGCAAGATTCTAAGCCTCTGACTTGTCCTTCTACTCAGTGCTTATATGACTCGTCGAGTTCCGTTTCTGGTCAAGAGTAACTACCAGGATATTTAAAGTGATGCCATTCATTAAGTGTCAAGATGCAACGGTTATTGGAGATGGTCATTAGCTGGTTCTTCTGTGGCACAAGTATTATTTGCCACTTGTTGACCCAGGTTTTGATCTTGTCCAAGTCTTGTTGCATTTGAACATGGAGTGCTTCAATTTCTGAGGAGTTGTGCATGGTCTTGTACATTGTGCAGTCATCTGCGAACATCCTCACTTCTGACCTTGATGAGCAGCTGAAAATGATTGAGGCCAGATAAAGAAACCTGGAGCTGAGGTGACTGAGCCCCCAACTATCTTAGTTTATGCAAGGTGTGACATGAACCAGTAGAGAGGCTTACTCCTAATTCCTGTTTATTCTGGTTTTCCGACAACTTCCTTTTAGGATGCTCAGTCAAATAAGCCTTGATTTCAAGGACAGTCACTTCATCCTCAGAATTCAGCTCTTTTGTCCATGTTTGTATCGAAGTTGTGAAGAAGTCAGAAGCAGAGTGGCCCTGGAGGCGCACAAATTGAATGTCACTGAGCAGGTTATTGCTAAGCTAGTGCTGTTTGACAACACTTTTAATGATACCTTTCATCACTTTACTGATTCAAGGGCGGACTGATGGTAATTGACTGGGTTGAATTTGTCCTGCTTTTTGTGCACAGGGCATAAGTGAGGAGATTTCTACATTATTGGCGAGATGCCAGTGTTGTAGGTGTACCGAACTGCTTGGTCGGGATGCAGCAAGTTCTGAAGTGCATGTTTTTAGTATAATTGCTGGAATGTTGTTAGAATCCATAGCATTTTTCAATATGCACTGCTTCTGACTATTTCTTGATATCACATGAAGTGAATCAAATTGGCATCTGTGATGCTGCAGACCTCTTGAAGATGTCAAGATGGGTCATCCATTGCCACTACTGGCTGATGATTGTTGTGAAAATATCAGTCTGATCTGCCTTGAACTGACGTGATGGTTCCCCTCTTCTTGAGGATAGGGTTAATTTTGGAACTTCAATTGTTAACTGATGTAAAATGATAGCAGTTAATTTAAAATTCTGGTAAATGAATCTTAATCAATGTTCCTTGCTTTTCACTGACTTAATAAGAAAATGCATTTGATGTCATTGTAACTGTGTGTTCTGCTTCAATTCAGAAATTGAATTTTATACATCCATGATTTTAAATGAATATATTTATTCTTAAAAATTGTAGGAAGAAGAAAACAGAAGAAACAGGATAAAGAAAATGATTCTATTGGAAAGGTAAGACTGACTGTGCATATTAATGTTCTGTATTATACTGTGTAAAGTTTTGTGAACTGTGGGGGGAGCGGTTATTTGGACCAGGAATGTTTCCAGGTTCAATCCTTAGTGTCTGCTCAGTTATCCGAACTCACCTAAAGGCTGTAGGTCATGCTGATACTAATATCAGCGTTTTATGTTTAAAAAGTGGGTAAGGGCGGATGGAAGGAAATTCGATCATTGTTTTCGTTTCACGCTGGTATCCACTGATTCTGCTGTAAAGAATACCTGCTGATGCACCTTCATTTATGAAGAATGACCAGGAATAAATCTTACAGACCAATCAGCAATTATGGGAAGAAAATTAGTTGAAGAAAGAAATTTTGTTGACATATGTTGTGACAGCAGTTGCCAAGGCAAACAAATGTTGGAGTGCACACATCCTAGGAGTAATACTTTCCAAAATCTAATAATAATCCACAGAATTATCAATCAATTTTAATGCCATATTCACTTAATAAAAAGAGGAAATTTGGTACTAGATCTTTAGTTTTGTGTTATGAATGTCAGGTGGACCTAAACCTGCCTTGACTGAAAGTCAAGAAAAAGGTGAAATTTGTTCAAGTTTTCATAATGTTTGTCCTGACTAAAATTAGCAATAATTTTGTGTTCAGACCTTAACTACTTTGGTTATTTTGAAGCCAAATCACGGGCGGCACGGTGGCACAGTGGTTAGCACTGCTGCCTCACAGCACCAGAGACCCGGGTTCAATTCCCGACTCAGGCGACTGACTGTGTGGAGTTTGCACATTCTCCCCGTGTCTGCGTGGGTTTCCTCCGGGTGCTCCGGTTTCCTCCCACAATCCAAAGATGTGCGGGTCAGGTGGATTGGCCTTGCTAAATTGCCCGTAGTGTTAGATAAGGGGTAAATGTAGAGGAATGGGTGGGTTGCGCTTCGGCGGGTCGGTGTGGACTTGTTGGGCCGAAGGGCCTGTTTCCACACTGTAAGTAATCTAATCTAAATGTTAACAAATTTCTGTTTCTGTCGTGAATAAGATTGATGCATCATTGCCAAAGTTCGAGAGAATAGTTCTCAGATGTGGTGCTAAATGACAGATTGCTGAGAAGTATTAACTATTTTTCATTCTTTCTCTTTGTTTACATTAAAATATAGGAGACATAATTAAATTCCATTGGTGAACATAAACAATGCATGCGATTATTTTGCATGAAATTAATGCATCAGTTTTAACATGTACATGGCTTTGCTTTAGATGGGACTAGATGCTGAATTTGTGAATGATTTGGTCAGTGCTTGCCATTGACTTTGAGGAAGGCTGGCCAGAAAAAAGTAGTGGTCTCTGGGTTTGGTGTTCCTTTCTCTTGACAGCAGTTTAAATCTAGTACCAAGCCCGGGGGTTGTCTTGACATATGGAGCAATGATACTAGCAAGCAGATAAGGAGCCAGTCATAGTGAAGCATTCACACTGAGTAAGCCAGAAAATAAAAAAAATCAACCTACACGTTTAAATTTTTGCATGCCAAAATAAATGAATAACCTTAGTTCAAAAGAGGAACTAAAATAAGAGCAAATTTTTGAAAAAGAAGAAAAAAAATTTGGTCTGATTTCATCATTAGGGAGAAATTTGATATTGCACAAATATGAAATTAGATTTTCAGGGACATTCATGAGTGTTTAGCAGTAATCATGAATTTAGTACACCGTTAAAATGTCAATTACATCTCATTCAACAACTGCCATGTTCTCAAGGACTTTTTACAGCAAGACTCAGCATAATGATGGAACTTCTTGTAAATTTATTTGATTTCTATGCTATGTTGTGGGGGTACAATTTCTCAACAGTCTATCGTCTAGAAATGTATAGAATCGCTGACAGAAACTTGAGTGCAGCGTTATTCTGTGCATTTAAGGACTCGCAAGTTTTGTCATCAGTTTCAAGGGAGTAATGGTAAACACTAACCAGGATTCTGCTGTGATAATGGCTGAATTTTTTTTTAATGTTCTCATTTCTAACATTGTCAGCAGAAAAAAAAAGAGTTCATAAGATTAATAAATCATTTTGTCATAGCGTAAGACTTTAAAGGGGGTTCTGGTGACTGTGTTGAGACAAGATCCATGTGACTGTAGCTAAAAACAGAAGACATTGGTATAATTCTTAAGCATTGCAGGGCACTAAATACTGGGCATTCTAAACTACTTTGAGTCATTCATTTCTAAACCAGAAATGAAAGAGGCATTGGTAATATTCTGGAAAATTAACTGAGGCAAAAAACTGATATGAGAGGAGGAGAACAATTTTGAAACTGTGACAACAAAATGATTGGATTCAGTGTTAGAATCGAAAAAGATAAAAAATATTAAACATGAAGTGTGGACTGAAAAAGCTAAAATTTAACCCGTTATGAAGAAAGTTGATCCAAACGTATTGAGTAAAAAAATACCAAAGGTAATGGCTTCATTTTTCCAGATGGAAATTATTTCAGTCTGTATATCAAACAGGCAGTCAACAGGGTGAGGAGGGATAATGCACTATGGTTGCCATCAGGGAAGACATTCATTCCTTTGCCCAGAGTTGTTCTGGGGATGTGGAAAGGGCGTGTGATGAACTGGAAAGATTTGAATAGGAAGTTTGGGAGATGTGGGTGGAGGTCATAGATGTCAGGACACTTCAGGGTCTTTTGAAAGGGTATCTGAGAAGTTAGAGATGATGGACAGGCTAAGCTGAATTGCTTTTAAGGAGCAGCAAGATAATAGTTTTATAGACGAGCTCAAAGATTCTTGAGAAAACCATGATCAGGTCAATCTGTACAGAACCAGAAAGAGTTGAGGCAGGGATTAGATGATGTGGTTCACAGAGTAGTTGGGCTTGGACAGTGTGAAAAGGATGGAAATGGTTGGATCCTGAGGTACAAATGTATGGAGATTGGGAGACAAGGTAGAGGTGAAGAAATGCGCACAACATCCACCGTGGAGCTTTTTATAGTGATGTATTTTAAAATTTTTTCATTGCATGTGGGCATGACCAGCAAGGCCAGTATTTATTGCTCATCCAGAGAGCAGTAAGAGTTAATCACATTACTGTGGATCAGGAGTCACAGGTAGGATAGAGCAGTTAAGGGTGATAGATTTCCTCTCCTCAAGGATATTGGGGAACCAGATGGGTTCTACAATGTCCATCAATGTTTACATGGTTGTCATTAGGCTATCTTTTTACACCAGAATTTTACTGAATTAAAATTTCACCATCTGTCATGGTAGGATTCCAATCATGATGCAGAATATTAACCTGGAATTCTGGATTGTGAGACCAGTGATCGTTTCACTACATTACAGTTTCTCCTGAAGTAGACCAGAATAACAACAGCCTACAGTCATAAAATATTCACTTAGCAACAGTCATTATAATAGAAAAACAATTATTTTCATGATCAAAAATAGTTTTGCTCACAAAGCATGCTAGATAGTGTGAGATGTATTTTATGGTGGATTCATTAGTTTGTTGAACATACACAAAAAGAGAGAAGACCTTAAGTTGTATGTGTGATATTACGTTGTGTCATGTAAACACAACATAACATCATAACCCCAATTGAATCTAACAAGCTTATTTCTTTTCCACAAATCAATCTCACACATCCTTCTCTACCATATTCCTCTATCCTTTACTCTTTAAGTGCATCGCATTTTTCTTGTTTGAAATTGTCTGTCTGCTTCAGAGAACTTCTGTGTAACTGTCTTAACAGTTGTATTTGCCGTTCAATGAAAATGCTACATCAGTCTTCTTACTGACTTACTAATTTTTTAAACTTTCACCTCATTGTCTGGTGAGATTCTTAAAATTTGAATTTAATGATTTTTTGAAAACATTGATGGGTTGAAGAAAAACAAATACATACTTACATTTACATGGTGATTAACCATGTTCTCAGAATGTTCCACAAAGCTCTTCACAGGCAATATATAGTTCCTGTTGCTATACTTGCTAAACTTGATAGCCAAAGCATGCATGCATACAAGGGCTTGCATATAACAAATTAATAAATATCAACCAAACTGTTCTCGATGGTGTCACCAGAAGTGGCAGTGTAAGTCAATATGCTGTTCAAGTCGTGAAGTTGAACATTTACCTGAGCAGGGAGATAGTTTAATACTGACAGTACTGCATTCTGATAATGTAACATTTAGAGTCATAGAGCTATGCAGCATGAAAAAGGGGCCTTTGGTCCAACTTGTGTATGCCGACCAGATATCCTAAATAATTTTAGTCCCATTTTCCAGCATTTTGGCCTGTATCCTTCTAAACCCTTCTTATTCGTATACCCATCCAGATGTCTTTTAAATGTTGTGATTGTGCCAGCCTCCACCACTTCCTCTGGCAGCTCATTCCATACATGCACCACCCTCTGCATGAAAATGTTACCTCTTAGATCCCTTTTCAAATCTTGCCCCTCTCAGCTTAAACCTATGCTAGATTAGAGTGGTGCTGGAAAAGCACAGCAGGTCAGGCAGCATCTGAGGAGCAGGAAAATTGACATTTTGGGCAAAAGTCCTTCATTGGGCTTTTGCTCGAAACGTCGATTTTCCTGCTCCTCGGATGCTGCCTAACCTGTGCTTTTCTCATACCACTCTAATCTAGACTCTGGTTTCCAGCATCTGCAGTCCTTGTTTTTACCTAGTTGATTTAAACCTATGCCCTCTAGTTTTGGTCTCTGACCCCAAGGAAAAGAACCTTGTCTATTTACCCTATCCATGCGCTAATGATTTTGTAAACGCCTATAAGTTCACCCTTCAGCCTTTGATGCTCAAGGGAAAATAGCCCCAGCCTATTCAGCATCTCCCTATAGCTCAAACTCTTCAATTCTGGCAACATCTTTGTAAGTCTTCTCTGAATCCCTTCAAGTTTCACAGCATCCTTCATATACCAGGGAGACCAGAACTGCAGACAGTATTACAACAGTGGCCTAACCAATGTCCTGTACTGCTGCAATATGCCCTCCCAGCTCCTGTACTCGACACACTGACCAATAAAGGTAACTGTACCAAATGCTGCCTTCCCTATCCTGTCTACCTGTGAATCCACTTTCATGGAGCTATGATCCAGCACCCCAAGGTCTCTTTGTTCAGCAACATTCCCCAGGACCTTACCATTAAGTGTATAAGTCCTGCCCTGATTTGCCTTACCAAAACGCAGCACCTCACATTTACCTAAATTATACTACGTTTATAACTCCGCGGCCCATTGGCCCACCTGATCAAGATCTGAGGTAATCTTGTGGTCCACTACACCTTCAATTTTGATGTCATCTGTAAACTTACTAGCTATATTTCCTATGTTCATGTCTAAATCATTTATATAAATGACGAAAAGCAGTGGACCCAGCACCAATCTTTGAGGCATACCACTGGTCACAGGCCTCCAGTCTGAAAAGCACCCCTCCATCCCCATCCTTGCCATTAAGCCAGCTCTGTATCCAAATGGCACGTTCTCCCTGTAATCCATGTGATCTAACCTTGCTGACCAGTCTAGCATGAGGAACCTTGTTGAACGCCTTACTGAAGTCCATGTAGATTCTCCACCGCACTCATCAATCCTCCTCGTTAATTCTTCAGAAAACTCAGTCATGTTCTGAGACACGATTTCCCATGCACAAAGACATGTTGATTTATCCCTCATCAGTCCTTGCCTTCTAAATACATGTCCATTTCTCTAGTGTCAGCTGTTGATGTTCAATCAGCAATAGGAATTAGCAAATTGGCACTGCAACACAGTGACATGAAGATAATGGATTCATTGCAGGGTCAAGCTATTCAAGATAAATTGGTCCCAGATTATCATATTTATGAATAATGATTGGAGTAAGTTACAAATTTATATAGCTACTATCTCCATTTTGATTTCAAGTAAATGCTGGAATTGACATGTTTGTTTTTTGACTTTAAATTCAGTTACCTGATCTGAAAGATGTTGAAGCTGTACAGAAGTTTTTTCTCGAAGAGGTCCAGTTGGGAGAAGAATTGCTGGCAAGAGGTAAATCTTGAACGTTACTGCTTATTATGTATATTTCTTCAGGACCAGACCAGATTTTGTAACCAAAGTTGTATATTAAGGTCCCAGAAAGCTTTAAATTAATTGGTGGGGTGGGATCTGGGCGGGGGGAGTTTTGGAGACGGGAAATGAGAGCTTTCTGAGCAAGAGATATGGCAGTATTATTGGGCAGTTATTTAGAGTGGGAGTGGAAGGGATCGAGTATATAGAAGTGCAATTGTGGGTCTGCATAGAGCACATGCGCTGGAGCAGTGAAAGAAGATAACTTACCACCACCTTCTCAAAGGCAACTTTGGTCAGACAATGGTGCTTACACCCATGAGAGAATCAAAAGTCCCCAAGGAAAAAAAGCATGATATAATGTCAAAAGAGGAAAAATGGTAAAAAGGCAAAATTAATGACTCTTTATTTGAATGTGCCTACTATCTCATACAAAATAAATATTTTAATAGCACAAGTACAGGTTAACTGGTATGATCTTGTAGTCGCTACGGCGACATGGTTACAAGGAGGTCAAAGCTGGAAATTTAAATATTTATGGGTATGTGGTTTTTGAAAGGATAGACAAGAAGCAAACAGTGAAACAAACATACAGTGCTGGAGAAACTCAACAGGTCTGTCAGTGTCTTGTAGAGAGAAAACCAGTTGATATTTCATGTCCGTTATGCCTCCTCTTCAGAACTATCTTCACAGATGTTACCAGTCATGCTGAGTTTCTCAAGCAATCTGCAGTTGTTTCATATTTTCAGCATCCACAGTGTTTTGTTTTTATAGGAAGGAAAGTGTCATGGATAGCGTTATTGATATAGAATAAAGATGATAGAAAAAAATTAAATGAAACAAAGAACTGTGGATGCTGGAAATCAGAAATGGAAAAAGATGTTGTGGGGAAAGCTCAGCAGGTCTGGCAGCATTTCTGGTGAGTTAACGTTTCAGGTCCAGTGACCCTTCAGAACTCTCAATGAACAGGTCGAGTACAGGTAGAAGACCAGAGAGAGTGATCCAGGAGGCAGGAGATTGTTGGAGGTGGGTGAAGGGGTCTGAAGGACAGAAAGAGGATTCTTGCCCAAAGAAATAGGCGTAAAGGCAATGGAAACAGTGTTCAACATTATGTTGTACCCGAAATTCATTGAGGTGGGGTGCAGAAGGATAAAACTAAGACTTTTTTGCTGAGTACGGAACAGTCAGTGTCAGAGAATAGAAGGTCAAAAGGCATAGTAAATGCACAACAGGAGCTGGGGTTAGCAGAGGAGATGGAGTCAGAAGGAGGGAAAGAGAAGGAAGAAAGTTTCTAGAAAACATGGTATGTCTAAGTTGTTGCATCTGGCATTCCTTAATGTCTGGAATGAAAAGAAAAAGATTTTTGTCAACATGTCAAATAAGCTGGAGGATGAACTGGAACTGGGGGTTCGGGCAGCATTGAATCAGTGGCAATGGAAAGAGAGGTCCAACGTCTGCATATGGCGACACATGACACTGAGTGTAGATCTGCGAATGTGGTGAGATCAGCTGTTTGAGGAGCATTCTACATCACCGAGATACCTAAGTTCCTGGGTGAAGTCAAAACACGGATGAAACTGCTCTTGGGAACATTTAGGGTGAACTGGAGGCAGTCACTGGGTTTTGAAGAAAGGTCACGAGGCTGGAACATTAACTCTGCTTTTTCTCTCCAGAAGCTGCTAGACCTGAGTTTTCACAGCAGTTTATAATGTCATAGAGATGTACATCACTGAAACAGAACCTTCAGTCCAATTCATCCATGCTGACCAGATATCCTAAATTAATCTAGTTCCATTTGCTAGCACTTGGCCCATATCCCTCTAGATGCTTCTTATTCATATACCCATCCAGATGCCTTTTAAAATTGTATTTGTACTAGCCTCCACCACCACCTCTGGCAGTTCATTTCATACACACACCACCGTTTGCATAAAAAAGTTGCCCTTTAGGTCCCTTTTTAAATCTTGCCCATCTCACCTTAAACCTATCCCCTCTAGTTCTGGGCTCCCCCAGTCCTGGGAAAAGACCTTGCCTATTTACCCTATTTATGCCCCTCATGATTATATAAACCTCTGGATGGTAACCCCTCAGCTTCCATTCTTTAGCGAAAGCAGCCCCAGCCTATTCAGCGTATCCCTCTAAACTTGCCAACATCTTTGTAAATCTTTTCTGAACCCTTTGAAGTTTCAAAACATCTTTCCTGTAGCAGGGAGACCAGAGTTGCAGACAGTATTCCAAAACTGGCTTAACCAATGCCCTGTACAGCTGCAACATGATCTCCCAACTCCTTTACTCAATGCTCTGACCAATAAAGGCAAGCATACCAAACGCCAACTTGACTATCCAGTCTACCTGCGACTCCACTTTCAAGGAGCTATGAACCTGCACTTCAAGGTCTCTCTTTTTCAGCAACACTCCTCAGGACCTTACCATTAAGTGTATAAGTCCTGCAGTGGTTTGCCTTTCCAAAATGCAGCACTTCACATTGATCTAAACTAACCATTTGCCACTTCTTAGCCCATTGGCCCATCTGATCAAGATCCCACTGTACTCGGAAGTAACCTTCACTGTCCACTACATCTCCAGTTGTGGTGTCATCTGTAAACTTATTAACTATACCTCTTATGTTCATATCCAAATCATTTATATAAATGATGAAAAACAGTGGACCCAGCACCCGATCCTTGTGGCACACCACTGTTCACAGGCCTCAGTCTGAAGAAACAACCTTCCACCACCACCCTCTGTCTTCTACCTTCGAGCCAATTCTGTATCCAAATTGCCAGTTCTCCCTATATTCCATGTCACCTAACCTTGCTAATCAGTCTACCATGAGGAATCTTGTCGAACGCCTTACTGAAGTTCTGTTTTTGAGCAAAATATTATGTTCAGTCTGAAGATGTAGAATTCCTATTGGTTGAAGGTAAGGAACAAAAAGGGAAAGAAGACACTGGTAGGAGAATTCTGGAAGCCCCCTAACAATAGCTATAATGTGGAATGTAGAATAAATCAGGAGATTAAGGGCCTGTAGCAACAGCAGCAAGGTAATCATAGGTGATTTTAATCTTTGTCGATAGAGATAGTCTCATTGGCAGAGGAAGCCATGAGGAAGAATTCTTAAAGTGCAATTTGGACAGTTTCCTAGAGCAATATCTTGCAGATCCAACCAAACAAGGGATCAAGCTGTTTTGAATCTGGTGAGAAGTATGTCATTAGGCAGGTTTAATACATGATGTGTTCTGGGTAAATCACAAGTTAATTTTAGTTTGGCTAGTTATTAAGAAATCTCTCAGACAATCAAATATAGAAACAATGATTTCAACTTTATTGCATGTAGCAACCAAAATAAGCCTCACTTAAGCAAGTTAAGTCTCACAACCCACCTTAGATGTTACCCAATTAGTGATGGAATCTGGCCAAGATTTATTAGACATCTGGTGTTGGATTCTTTATATATTTTTTTTCAAATTTGTGATTTGACATTATTAATGACTTAATAGATTCTTTCATCCTCAACTTTGATTACTTTCCTGGAGACCTCAAGTCTGTAGCTTGACTTGTCAGGAATAGCTCCCCTCCCGCCCCCTCTGTTCCATTTGGGTAAGCTATCTACTTTAAACTATTTAAGAAGTGGAACTATCACTGTATTCTAACAGATGAAAGGCTTAACAGACAATCAATTTTTCAATGTATAATTTCAGTTACATCACACTGCAAATTTTTGCTATAAATTCTGTGTTACGATCGAGCCCTCCACTATCACCTGATGAAGGAGCGTCGCTCCGAAAGCTAGTGTGCTTCCAATTAAACCTGTTGGACTATAACCTGGTGTTGTGTGATTTTAACTTTGTACACCCCAGTCCAACACCGGCATCTCCAAATCATACTTAAAACATAGTGTTTCCTGTAATTAACTGCTTAAATTCTTCTGCAGGGCAATCCTTATTCTTAATTGGCAATAAAACATCCAGTTTATTAAGCAGGTGTCAAAATGGTTTTTTTAATACTATCTTGCCAAGACATGGCTCATTGCTTTCAGTCTCTTGTCTTGTTGCTTTTATCTCGAGAAACCGTTAATTCCAGAAAGAGTTATTGCTGATTCTTTCAATCTATTAAGTTATGAAAGTTGTGAAATTTACATTGTCACAGATGCCAGAATAAAAGACCTCCAAGGAGACAGTAACCATAACATGGTAGAGTTTAGCATTGTTTGGGAGGGAGGAGCTAATGTCAGAAACAGTTGTGCTGCGCTTAAGTAAGGAAATAAGGGCAGAGCTGGCGAGAGTGGTCTGGAAATGGAGCTTATTAGCAAATATGGTTGAGGAACAATAGATGTTTAAGAAAATAGTTCATGATTCACAGCAAAGATATATTCAAACGAAGAAGAAAAATTCTAGGAAAGGACCATAGTTTGCTGGAGAAGTTAAGGATAGTATCAATTGAAAGGCAAACATACAATGTGACAAATATTAATCGTAAGCCAGAGGGTTAACAAAGTTTAAGAAACAACAAAAGGTGATTTTTTTTTTTAAAAAAAGAGAAAATAAACTTTTGAATGTAAACTTATCTGTAATATCAACATGAACAGCAAGAGATTTTTTAAGTATATAAAAAGGAAGAGAGAAGCCGAAGTAAACACTTGTTAGAAAATGAAGTTGGGGAAATAATAATGGGGAACCAGCAAATGGCAGAGGAGCTGAATAAATACTTACCAGTCTTTATAGTAGAAGACTCTTATAGCGTTCCAAGATTTCTAACTATTCAAGGGGCAAAAGGAGAAGAAATAAATTAAATAACGATCACTAGAGAAAATGTACAAGGGAAACTCATGGGGCTAAAGACCAATACATCTTGAAGCTCTGATGGGATACATTTTAGAATATTAAAGGAAGTAGCTACAGAGGTAGTGGATGTAACGGTGGTAATCTCCCAGGAATTTCTAGATTCTGAAAAGTCCCAGAATATTGAAAACTGAAATCAGGGAAAACTCTCCGCTAGTTGGAATCCTACCTGGAACAAAGGAAGATGGTTGTGATTGTTAGAGGAATGTTACCTCCGTTCCAGGCATTTCTCGCAGTGGATATTTTTAAGTAACCTGTTCAGACAATTTATGACACATCTCTGTTGGAGGTGGAACTTGAACCCCTATCTCCTGGCTCAGAGGTAGGGTTACGACCGATGTGCCACAGGAGTTCTGCTGCCTCTTTCCCTCCCGGATTCCTCAGGTTAGTGTCCTCGGCCCAACCATCTGTAGCTGCTTTATCAGTGACAAATTTCCAGCACCATTCATGTCTCCTCAGATCATGAAGTAGTCCATGTCCAAATGTAGCAAGAATTGAACAATATCCAGGTTTGTTCTGACAAATGGCAAATAATAGTTGTCACACGAATGCGGGCAATGACTGTCTCCAACAAGAGAGAGTCTAACTGTTAACCCTTGACATTCAGTGGCATTGCCATCACTGAATTACCCCATTGTAACATTCTGGGGATTACAGTTAAATAGAAATTGTTCCCTCTAATTTACATTTTTCTAATAAGTATTTTAATTAAAGACCTTTTTAAATCTTTTACAAAACATCTATATACAAAAAAACCCACCAGAAAACAGAAAAGCAGGGCAGTACAACAAAGTCATAATGTGATACTATTAGTAATGAGCCATCTATTATTCTACCAGAACAAACTTATCTACTTAACTTAAACTGCAAACAAATTAAATAAATATTAAATTAAAACTAAATTCAAGTAACTTAACTTATATCTCACCACTTATTCTGTTTCACTCATCACACCTCCACTGAGGCTCCCATCCCTGGGAGCATCATCTACAATACCCATATTCTTTATCCCCCAGCCTCCCCTCTCCCAGGGCCTCATGGGCACCCATACTGATTCCCATGGCTGTAGCACGGCCTTAATTAATATCGTTGATAGGTCTGCATCAATATAAATTAAAACGGGCTGCCACGTCTTGTAAAAATGCTCCTTTTTGTGGTGCACCATATTTGGGGGAGATGCTCCATCACCAGCCTATGCCACCCGATAAGACCTGGTGGTTTTTCCAATGTCCAATTCACTAGAATGTTCTTCCTTGCACAGTGGGTGAGAATATTACACCTTGTGTTCCCATGTTCCCCCAAAGAGGGCAAATTTGGCAACTCCAAAAGAAGAAAAACTGGATCTGCATTAATTTCAATCCCCAGGATGTCCTTTAGCTCCCTTACTATAGCACTCCAGTATCTTTGGATCTTACAACATGACCAGTAGCAGTGTGAGAGAGTGCCCATACTAATTTTACATTTGGGACACCCTGATGACGTTTCTCTCTTAAACTTAGCTAGCCTCTCTGGTGTCATATGAGCCCTGTGTAAGATCTTCAATAGCACAGCCTGTGCTCTGTTACATACTGAAATTTTCCTTGCATTTCTGCACAAGTCCTCCCATACCTCTGATGAAATATACTGTCCTAGCTCCTGATTCCATGTCCGACACTGTCCTTCCATGTCCTTCAAGGCACGACCTTTCTGTAAATGATAGAAGATACTGACTGAAAGATCACCTGTACACTGGAGTACTCTTTTTTTTTCCCCCATATCTGACTTGCAACACTGAGCCAGGAATGTGATCTTCCTCTGTATATAATTCTTTATCTGAAAGTATTGGAAAAGGTCCCTGTTAGACAGTTCATATTTCTGGCTGAACTGACTAAATGACATCAAGACCTCCCCCTTGCACAAATCTCCCAGGCATGAGATTCCCTTATTCTCCCATAACTTAATGCCAGAGTCCATTGCCCCAGGTTTAAATCATTGTGCTCGCTCCCATGGGGTAAACGACGAGGTCTTTGACCAGTTGCCCTCGTCTTGACTCATTATCCTCCATGCTTTCACCGTATTTAAAATAATTGGATTCTTCGACTGCTCGGTCACGGGTTTCATCTTATCCATAAATAATAAATTAACTAGAGTCTCGACTGCAAGGCTTCAACGTCAAGCCAAATTGACTCCAAATTCCCCTGTACCTAGTCACCAACATATGCTAACGGGACGCTTCAAATCCCAAAGATCCGCCCCTCCCTAATGAAAAGCTGCAATTTAGTGAATTTAACTAGAGGACGCCTGTGTACCAAACAAAGGACCCTAGCCAACCACCGAGCCTCCATAACACTCGTCTGGGTAGCAACAATGGGACCATTTTCATGGGGCACAACAGGCGAGGAAGAACATTCATTTTATCAGGGCTGTTCGGTCCAACCGTGATAACAGTAAGCCCTCCCACCCGCTGCAAATCCTGTTTTATCCTCTGCAATAGTTGTAAATAGTTAGCTTTCTACAGCTGGTGAAAGGAAGGAGTAATAAAAGTTCCCAAATACAAAAAACCTTTTGACGACCATCTAAATGGGAACTGTACTCCATCCTTCAGATTAGGCACCTCCACTAATCCTTCACCGGCAAGGCTTCCGATTTTGTAAAATCAATCTTGTAGCCTGAGAAACTGCCAAATGAATTAAATGTTTGAATCAATCGAGGAATGGGCTCCTCTGGATTGGCCAAGAACAAAATGACATCATCAGCATATAGGGTGATCTTATGCTCCCCATTCCCACCTTTGGCGTCACTATTTCAGGATCCCTTCTGATAGCCTCAGCTAATGGCTCAATTGCCAAGGTGAATAACAATGGTGAGAGAGGACACCCCTGTCGACTACCAGTATTAAAGTTATCTGACTGAGCAGCGTTTGTAATGACTGCCGCCTTAGGATCATTATACAGTACTACCACCCATCTGGCTAAGGATCCTCCTAGACCAAAGTGCTCTGGGATCCCAAACAAATATAGCCATTCTATCCAATCAAACACCTTTTCTGTGTCTAGGGAGACCACTAAACCTGGGATTAATCTTTGCTGGCCTTCCCTGACTATGTTCAGTTTCCTCCTGATATTGTTAGTGCAGCTACAGCCCTTAACAAAACCAGTCTAATCTTCTTTTATAATATGGGGAAGGGCCTTTTCCAACCTCAGAGCGAGCATCTTGGATAGAATTTTAAAATCTATATTCAACAGTGAAATTGGTCTTTGTGAAGCACATTCTTTGGGGTCCCTTCTTTAAAATGAGGGAGATACTAGCCTCCCTAAGAGAAGGTGGCAGACAATCTTATGCATATGAATAGCTATATATCCCCAGAAGTGGCTCCACTAACATGCTTATGAATCCCTTTATAGAATTCCCTCTAATCTTAATGGCTGTGCAAGCCTCCAAGGCCTGTGTGCGACAGTAATTTCCAGAACTAGATGTCAGTGCCATGATTGGTATGCAGACACCGATGGCTGTGTGTTGAACATCGGAATAGCTGAAGATGTAGGATATCGGTATCACAGTGGTTTTACAAAGGGAGTTTGTGTTTTGACCCAGCAGTGAAGGAACAGCAATATAATTATAAATCAGAATGGTGTGTGGCTTGTGTAGGGAAACTTTCAGGTGGTTGTGTTCCCAAGCATCTACTGCCTTTGTGATATTTGAGAAGATTTGTAGCTCAGGTTGAGGTTCAGTTGTAAGTTTGCTCGCTGAGCAGGAAGTTTTTGAACCTCTGCAGTGTTCCAACACTGATGCACAGTGACAGCAGTGTGTACTGCCTACGCAATGGAATACAGCAATTTGTTCTGACTCCTTATATTGCACTTTCAAAATCTGTAACCTTTACCACCTAGTATGACAGAGCAGCAGATCAGGTTGTAAGTTTGTTTGCTGGGCTGGAAGGTTTGTTTTCAGATGTTTTGTCACCATGCTAGGTAACATCATCAGTGAGCCTCCAGAGAATCACTGGTGTTCTGTCCCGCTTTCTATTTGTGTCTTGGTCTGTTAAGGTGTGAGTTATCATTTCTGGTTCTTTTTCTCATAGGTTGGTAAAAGTGTTCCAAATCGATGTTTATTGATGGAGTTCCGGTTTGAATGCCAGATCTTAAGGAATTTCTGTGTGTGTCTTGGTTTAGCCTGCCCCCTTGATGGATGTGTTATCCCAGTCAAAGTGGTGTCCTTCTTTGTCTGTATGTAAGGATAATGGTGAGAATGGGTCATGTCTTACGGTGGTTAGTTGGTGTGTACCCTGGTGGCTAGTTTTCTGCCTGTCGAAAAGGTATTGGCTGTTCGATCTTTTACTAACCTGTAGTTCGATGCTATCAATGTTTGTAGTTTCGACATAAACTAAATCTGTTGCAAATGGAAAACTTGAGGCTTGGTATGGAAATCCACTGTCTGGTTTGTTGAACTTTGGAGACAGAGAACAAGGTTTCATCACTTTTTTTTTTGGTGTATGTATTGAATTAAAAGCTAGGAGCTGCCAGAGGCTGCAAGCTCTTGCTCCTGCAATCCTTACTGGAACTGTTGATTTGCATCAGGCAAGATCTGAATCAGCAGTGAAGGTTTGTGCGGTTCAATACTAACCAAACTAGAGTTGACGTACAAACATGGAAGGTGAGTTTTTGTAGGATGCAACTAAGTGTCTTCAGGATCAGAATGATTGAAAAATGGGGAAAAAGTAATTATTATGTGCTAACTCAATGAATGAAAAAAAAATCCTAAATTGAAATATTTTTAATATTAACATGAATTCTCTGCACGAGCGGTACCTGAGAGGATGCATTTATTGCTCATTTCTAGTTGCCCTATGATGATGTTTGAGCCTTCCTGAAACATTTATCCTACTCGTGGTAGTTTTTATTCTTTTCCATTTTGGGAGGAAATTAATAAGGATATGTGGGGACTTCACTCATGTATAGGCGCCAAATATTAAACTGGTTGAAATCCAGCTTTTTTTTTAAAGCTTCTTTCTCTGGACCCAGCCCATAAAGTACCAGAATTATTCAATTAATTTTAATTTACTGAAGTGATTGTTGAACTCTCAACCTGTTAGCAATCTATAACTTCAACACTACTCTTGATTTTCAGGTGACTATGAGAAAGGAGTTGATCATTTAAGTAATGCTGTATCGGTCTGTGGTCAGCCACAACAGCTATTACAAGTTCTTCAGCAGACACTACCACACCCAGTGTTTCAAATGCTCATCCAAAGATTACCTGCTGTAAGACAGGTATGCAAATATTCATTTTTGTATGCATTTCAAACTGTTCACTTTTTTGATTCAATATGTTGCACATATAGATAGTCAGCTGAAAATAAAATGTTCTGTTTATAGAAACTACAGTGTCCTAAGGTAGATGACCTACAGATAAGCTAAGAATCTCCAAAAATGGATTTGTTTTTGTATTTAAAATCCCATTAACTTCAAAGTGGTCACCAAGGAATACTGAAAATGTATTGCTGGAAAAGCGCAGCAGGTCAGGCAGCATCCAAGGAACAGGAAATTCGACGTTGTGGGCATAAGCCCTTCATCAGGAATGCGCTTTTCCAGCAATACATTTTCACCTCTGATACTCCAGCATCTGCAGACCTCACTTTCTCCACCAAGGAATACTAAAAAGCTAGGACTTAAAACAGATTTTTAGCATATTGGGAATGGGCAAGAAAGTTGAATTGAAACCCTACATGTGCCTTGATAGCATTAAATGTTGGAGCAGGCTTGTTTTGACTGTATGTAGTCTACTTCATCAATCATGTGTTTCCATGACCTGTTTTGCCTAGATAGCAGTAAGAAAATTAAACTCAAATGTTTGCCCAATAGACAGTCTGGGGCGATAATGCAAACTGCTAATGGGCCTCCAAATAAACAAAAGAGATTGTGCAAAGTAGGGAATGAGGGAGAGCACACACTGGAGGGGATGAGGGAAGGGCAACCTCATGCAGGAGTGGGTGCAATAGAAAGAGAAACAGAGATAGTGAGCACATGATGAAGACAGGGCCCGAGATGGTGGATGTGATGGAGGGAGGGACAGTGATGGAGAGCACAAAAAGCCTGAGAAAATTTTTTTATCTAGCCACCTATATATCTAGGTTTAATAATTCTGTCTAGGCTAATTTACATGAAGATTTTGACACCAAGAAAAAAAAAATCTAAATTGGCTTCAGTTTGCAAAGTTTTCCATTCAGTAGTTATTTGGAGTTACACTGATTCCCATATTACCTTTTTGGGAAATTGAGGGACAAACAATCAGTTTAAATCATAAGCAAAACTCTGAACTCCATGTGTTTTGAAAACTAGAGAAGCTTGCTTATACTATTTGGGGATATGCAAGGACATGTCTTTATTCCTTCGGAAACTTCTTTCTGCAATACCTAAGGATTGTACCAAATCTACTTGAAAATATTACTCATGAGGTACAATAGAATATGAGTTAGTCCGTCTTAACTGGTGTTACAGTCAGTGTTTCTTTTTAAAAAGGAACTCTAAGGCAAAGGCAATCTGAATTCCAATGGAAATGAGTCACAAACATGAACAATAATGCCTAATATTTTGCCAAATTTTCCATTTTAGGTAATATATTGATTACAAATAAAACTGTTTAAGATTTCTCTGTATCTATTTGCTTTAGTGTGTACAAAGGTAACCTTGATTCATAGAATACCTATGAAACAAAATTACTTTTGTACACACTAAAGCAAATAGATACAGAGAATCTTCAACAGTTTTATTAGTAATTAGGTTTTTAATAATGTCATCAAGTTTACAATTTATTTACTAAAATGGAAAATTTGGCAAAATGGTAAGTTTGAAGTGAATTTTCTAATTGTTGTCCTGTTGTGAGAGGATTATATTTGGAAACAAATGTATGCGAAAACAAACAACTTGAAATTTTTCAAACATGTAATACGAAAGCTTAAACATTTTATCAGGAGTATGAAGTGAAATTAATACATCAAACACTTTTTCAAAATATTTTTTGTACTGCAATAGAATAAAACATTTGCTTTTTTTCTACTAAATAATAAATGTGAATTTCTTTCAGCGTTTTCTTGCAGGTATGACTGCACAGAATTTGGTAGAAGATGACGTTGAATAAAAACTTTACACATCTTCAGCTCCAACAAAGTTTATTCCATCATTGTGAACTTTAAATGCTGTGATTACTGTAGACTTAAGTTTACAAACAATTGAAAAGGTGTACCATTCACTTTCAAAATAAACGAGAAGTGTTGGTCCATTAGACATAATGAATTCCTGTTTCCATCCACCTCTTCTTGATTCCAAGAATGTTCATTTTAGTTGTATCTTAATAGGCACCAGTGTTTTGGACATGAAAAATGTGGCCATTTGTCCACCAGTGCAGCAATGTTTTATGATTCATTTGTGCCCTGCCATTCAGTTGGTCCACTTTTATATTCTAGGTTGGCTAATCAGTCCTGCTTTAGCTGCTAAAGCTTCATTTTGTTGAATATGATATTCCTGAAAGCGCATTGATATTCTTTGGGTCATCTTCAGATATTTCTGCAGACAATGTTCTGAACAGGTCACCTGCATTGAAAATAAAAACTTATACCAAAAGGTATTGCAAACAAACCTAGTAAAGCTCAAAGTTAAGTTTCTTGTAGTTCACACTTAATAGATCATAAAAGCTAACATAAAATTTAATTTTGACATTCCCCCTCGCCTAGACAATTTGTATGTGCATGCCATTAGACAGCCATTTGCAGAACAATGCTGCACATATTTGAACATGTCCAGCTGGACATTTCAGATCAGGAAATTTAATGCACTGTTATGCAGATACTTGTTCACAAATGCAGGTTTGGATGATGAAAAACAGAAATTTCTCCTAATAGCCTTAAGTCTCTTGTTATTATTCCCTAAAAGAGACAAGGAATTTCCAAGTTTAGCCAACCCATTTTATCTTTTGCATTAGTTACAGGAGTGGTCCCAAAGGAAAGTACTTCTGCTTTTCCAAATCCTTGTGTAGATCATAAGGTGTTTGGTATTTGTTTGGTGCTTTTCCTCACAACAGTATTCCACATTTGGAAACTAAGTGGCTGCAGTGGAAAGTCAAATCAATTGTAATTAAATACAGAAGACATTTATAGATTTAAAATTTAGCTATGAGTCATGAAGGTAAGGTTTGACCAAATAAATCTCAGTATCTGGATATTTGAAATGGCATACTTTATATTTTGCAGCAGTTGGATATGTTATAACTATCAGCAAAATAATAAAATTTATAGAAATTTGAACATTTCCTTTTTACAAAAAATCCTTTTCATGAGTACACTTAACTTAGATATTTAGACTTGTATTCTAGATAGAATTTCACATTCGTAGTGGACTCCGATTATTTTACTACTGCCCTGTAATACCAGATCACATTGCATAATGAGATGAATGACTTGGAAATGTTGGAAGAAAATTTTCGCGAATATACAAGAAACATTTCCTCCTTGAATAGTACAAATAAACCTATTAATAGCCACTTGATTTTCTACGGTATTGATCCATTAAACTTTCTAGTTTGCATTTTCTTTCTGCTTGAAGGTTTCCAGTAAGGGAAAAAAAACTCATTTCTTTGAAAGAGCAATGAATTTTGGTTTATGGTGAACAGAAAGTGTCATTTCAGCACTGAATATAAAAACATCAGAGGGAGAAAAATCATTAAGGGTTTGCTAAGAATCTATTCTCCAGTGGTACAGTGAACTCCTGCCTTATGCATGTTCAGTTACCCACAAAAGTGTATAATATTTGCTTATCTAAGTTTTCCAAGAGAAATTAAAAAAACTTAAGTCAAAAACTAAGGCAGCTCCTAAATGAATGTAGAACAAAAATATAGAAGGTGACCATGACTTATTTCATAGATGAGAGTGCAAGCTGTACATGTTTCATCAGCTCTGTTACCTGTTGGGCATTTTGAACATTGCTGGAGATCTTTCTAAAAAGGCAAAGTATGACATTATATTTTAATTATTTTTTCCCCCAGAAACACATTTACATTTGTTGAAAACATTGGTCATATTGTTATGACGTTCTGCACATCAATTTTTGGATGGTTGGAACCTGTCTAAATTTACGCCCATTATAAAATATTGGTCAGTTGCAAGATTTCCAAGAACATAATCCCAAGAACGGTGGGACTTTATTCAGAAGTGTTCAGAAAGAAGCATTCCTCCTGACTAGCATGTGACGTTTGCATTGAGTACAATACCATAATTTGACATACAGCAACTTTATACATCATAGTCAGATTGTTGAAGCATTAAGGCTTTCAAAATGACAAGGCATTTCAATTGATTTACCCGAAATGAATGAGTTTAAAAATTAATGGCCATGCTTCAAAGTCTGAAATGGAGACTATTAGAGAGCATTCATGTATCATTTAAATTATAACTAGGGTATGAATGTTCAATTCTTTCACAATAGTGGTTGAATGAATGTTACATTGAGTAATGAATGTGTTGATTTAAAATCAGTACACAGAAAATACAAAGTGTGGAATATACCTCTTCTGTTTTTACATCCCTGGTTGTGAAGTCCTTCACACAGTCCATAAAGCAGTGCTCAGTCAATTTATTGTATGTACCCAGAAATTCTTTAAACTGTGCAAGAGCAAGAAAAAACAAACATGATATTGAATTCTGTGACCTTAAATAACATGCTTACTAACTTAATATTAAAGTAACCTTAAAAGAAATTTACCTGTTTTATCTGGTCTGTTTCTGATATTTGTGCCATTACAACTATGCTTTTAGGTCTTGGGAAGATTTATTGTATCTGGCAATAAAGCAATTCAGTAGACATGTTAGAATTGAAGTGAAATGTCACATGACTTGTGAAAAAAACCTTGATTAGAACTCACCTGAAACACCAGTTCTGACGTTCATTTCATAAAGAGGGATATGGAGGGACTAGTGAAGTTGCAAAAATATTCTGATATCATCTTTGTGAATCTTAATATTTTTGCTAATAGGAGAAACTTAATTTGGGCCCCTTTGTCCAGAAGGTTGAGAATTAAACATTTATTGACTATTAAGGGTAGTAATGGGGGAGACAAAAAATATTTCTGCTTGGTGATGTTACCAAAACCAGGGGTATAAGTATAATCTGATAACTTGAAGAAAAAAATTCAACAATACTTGCATTTATATACTACCTTTAGGGTAACAATGTCTCAAGATACTTCATAAAGCAAAGTTTGATACTTGTTATTACACAAAGGGTGGATGGTGCCTGGAACATACTTCCTAGGGAAGTGGAAGAAGCAGATAAACAGCAATATTGAAGAAGCATTTAGATAGACACATGAACAGGCAGGGAAGAGGGGATTAGTTTAAAATGGCATCATGGTTGGCATAGAGTGTACTGAAGGACCTGTTTCTGTGCTATATTATTCAATGTTCTGTAACCAAAAAATTAAACAGGTAGGTTTTAAAAACACCTTAATGAGGAAGAAATTGAGGTTTAAGAATGGGGACTCAGCATAGCTGTCAATGATGGAACATGCGAAATTACGGAATGAAATCTTTTATAGCGAGGCCAATCTTGACAAGATAATTTAATTTCTTTAAGGTTCTCGCAAACAGCATGGAAAAGAAGTAATTTGATAGGGGTTAATGCTTGTTAAATGGTACAATAAGGGTGCAACTTGCCTCATTAATATTCAGACTCCTTTCAAATCACACTTGCCAAGGAAAGCACTTGGCGAATTCAGCTTGCCACTTCGTCTGAATGACCCTAATATTTGAAAATAGGCATCAACATCTCAAGGCACAATCCACAGGAACTGGCCACACACTTCCACATCTGAGAGGATGGCAGAATGAACCATAGTGGCACAATCTGATCCATTTACAAGACACTTGTACACTTAAGCTACACCTGCAACAAATACTGTAGCGTGCAGTGAGGACATTGGACCAGGCTGCATCTTTAAACTCTTCGCTTGCTTGCTATCATAACATTCATTTTGACCCTACATGGATGCTCATAGCTCCTTCCTTTTGTGTAGTTTGCCCCCTCAGCCAGAGCTACTAAATTTATTACTGCCATCTTTCCACATCAGGAAAGCCAGGAAAATAATTGTTAGCAGGCCTCTGTCAAGCAAAGGGGGATAACTTTTGTTCAGGAGTTCACAGCAGGGTAAGTTTAAGGCAGCCAATTGTACCAGTCCAGGTCTAGTTCACAGCAGTCAGAAGGAATGAGGAGCCAACTGACAGGGAGCTCTCCCCTATTTTGGGCTGTATTCCCTGTGGAATGAGAGGGGCAAGTATTAATAAATGAAAATGAGGGGCACACCTAATACTGTTGGTGCAGGTGAGAAACTGTCCTGATTATTGAGTAGGCATTGCAAAAGACATGCAGTGTCGATGGTTCGGACAGCTCTAGTCTCTCAGTGCTTGTCTCGACATTTGACAAAGTTTTAAAGATAGCGTAGGCGCCACTGATGCTGGGGAGTTCTGGGATATCTGCTGAGTGGTGAGTAGTTCTGTCAATGGGAAAATTATGTGGTAAAATGCATCAGAAATCAAATTTAGTGATATGCCAAGGGAGCTGTAGGAAAGTTTAAGATATACCAAAAGAACTTAGCCTCGTGATGAAAGAAGCTCCGCAAAACCTGATGCAGATTAGATTAGATTCCCTATAGTGTAGAAATAGGCTCTTCAGTCCAACCAGTCCACACCACCCCTCCAAAGAGTAACCCACCCAGACCCATTTCCCTCTGACTAATGCACCTACCACTATGGGCAATTTACCATAGCCAATTCACCTGACCTGCACATGTTTGGACTATGGGGAAAAAAACCAGAGCACCCAGAGGAAACCCACACAGACACAGGGAGAAAGTGCAAACTCCACACAGACAGTCGCCAGAGGCTGGAATCAAACCTGGAACCCTGCTGCTGAGGCAGCAGTGCTAACCACCGAGCCACCATGCTGCCCCAGACTGAAGGGTAGAGCTCCCTGTCATTTGACTCCTCATTCCTTTTGACTGCAGGTCAGACTGTGCTGCTAAAAGGCACGGTTGAGCGCACAGATTCTGAAGAACCCAAAATTAGAAGTACACTGTTATTTTGGATGGTTTGAGGGCCGAATTAGTACAAATTGACTTGTGGGTTTGTGGGATAGATTACTGGGAATTGAGTTTTGGAATAACCTTAAGTTGAAAGAGGGTAGAATGTGGGGTCCAGGAATATATTGAAACAGTCAAGTTTAGAGCTAACAAAGACATGGATAAAGATTTCAGCAGCAGATAGAGAGATGACTTAGGTGACCATGAATTGGAAATAAGACAGTCTTTGCCATGGCATGGATATAACACTGAAGCACATCGTGGGATCAAATACAACACCCAAGCTGAGAACAAGCTGATTCAACTTCTGTTGGTATGGAAAAGGATGAAGTTGTGTGTTATGGAATGAAGTATGTATCAGGGACAATGGTTTTGGTGTTCTCACTATTTAAATGGACGCTTTCTTATCATCCGATACTGGATCTCGGACGAGCAATCTGATAATTTAGTAGCAGTGGAGGAGCCAAAAAGAGATGGTGGTGACAGAACTGGATGTTATCCGACAAATCCTTGTTATCTACGGATAAGATGAGTGAGTTTAATTTGAAAGCAACCTTATGTTTTCAGACGATGTTGGCAAAGGGCAGCATGTTGTTGAAAGATTAACGACGGGGGCAAAGGCAGATTCCGGGGTACATTAATGATCATGGTGTAGAAATGGGAAGAAACGCCATTGCAGATTTATTTTCCTGGCTATCATCAGAAACTGGAATGAGATAATCGGTGCTCACAAATTCCCCATATCGAGGGAAAGAACGTGGGAGCATGGACTCACTCCTCTGGCAATGGCCCCTCGCCTCCTCCATGGCATTGGGAAGGTCACTGCGGTCAGTGGAGCTACATCAGGCTTTTCCTGCTGCAGTGGGTTCTGAGTGATGGTCGCAGTCAAGTTGTTATCAGTTTGGTCCTGGGACCCCTCTGTCCGATTAACCATCCCTGGCGCCATGACTTACCGGAGCCGACTTCCCGCCGTAAATCCACACTCCTGCGTCGCACATTCGCCAGCGTCACCAACCCAAAATAAAAACTCAGCTCTGTGCAGTTCACTGGCCGCTGGTTAGAGAACGTTAAGGAACGCACTTCAGATTGAACGGATTTATTTTTTTTAAAGGAAGGAAGGCTAAATAACCGGCGTATGTCGGAAAGCGTGTGGTCGGAATCGCAGACTAGTTTTACTCTCTTGGGGGGGGGCGGGGCGTTGGGTTGAATCGTGGTGGGACCCGGATGAGGCTCCAGCCGTTTTTTTTTTAAAAAGCCAAGCTCGAGCATAAGCAGCACTAACGGCTGTGGGCAGAGACCCCAGGACCACCCTCCCCCGGATTAAACACTATCCGCCCTCCGAACACACAATCCTACCCACTCTCAAAACAACTCCCTACAGGAGCACCAGCAGTTCTCCCTCTCCAAATCCCAGGCAGGATCTGCAGCAACACCCACCCCACACAATCAAAATCCAGGTCCCCCCCCCAACTCAAACCAAATCCCGGACAGAAACCCCAGGGATACCTCCCTCCCACTCACCCCACAAAACGACCCGGACAAGAGCCTGAGGACCATCTCAGATCCAGTCACCACCCCTTCGCCCGCCCCCCCAAATAAAAAGGATCCGCAGGAACGACCCCGGAAAGCAGCAGCGAACCATCCCCACCCAAATACAAATCCCAGAAAGCCATCCAGGGACTCCCCACCCTACAGCAAAGAAAAAGCCGGACAGGGGTCGCAGTAACACGTCTCTCTCCAAAAACCCCGCTAGCATTCAAATTTAAATCACCCCTCCTCCAAAAAAAACCAGGACGGTATCATTGCTATACTCACTCCTCCAAACAGACCCCAACTCGGGAGAAACGATTCCACCTGAGTCTTAGAGACGCAGTCCAGCCGCCTTCTTGGGGCAAGCTCTCGGTTATTACCGAGCGGCTCGCACTAGTTACATGTTTATCTAAACTTTTATTTAAACGGGCGGCAAGGTCCAGGTGACTGTCGATGTCATCGAGTTTACTATTTTGAAACCCCGGCCGAGTGGTGGTTTGTGGAGCGGGAAGCAGCAGATGTCTGGCGGGATTGCGCCCGGGCGCCGAGCTGTGTGATATCTCTCTACTCGCCATTAATCGCCAGATGAATTTAATCTCCGGCAGCAAGTGAAATTGGCGGGAGGAAAATGGAGGTACCGGTGAATATCGCTGCAGGCGGCCGTGCCTGGGAGCCTGGGACTGCCAACAGAATCAGAATTTCGGTGCAAAAGTTGCATGAAGTTACTCCTCCCTCCGGTGCGGAAGAACCAGTTTACATTCCTCCCGCTCTGCCAGTGAATAAACCACGGGGCTACGGTAAAACATTCGGTACAACTGTGTCAGGAGGAGCATCAGGTTAATATTCAATGTTCTCGTGTGTTCAGTTAACTTTATTTTGGTAAAATGCTGTGTTCGTTTTGTGTAAATCCAGTTGCTGGGTATTGATATTTACCAACACGTAGGTGAAGCACGCAACTGGAAATCTGAAACCGAAACAGAAATTGCTGGAAAAACTCAGCAGGTCTGGCAGCATCTATGCAGCGATAGAGTTAATGTTTCGATTCCAGGGACCTGCTGAGTTTCTCCAGCAAATTGTTTTTATTGTTTTATTTTAAAGTTGCACAAAACTGCTTAAAGATGATCTTTGGATCGCGGCAATGTTGTATTAATACGTTTATAATTACGACAAAATCCGTGATGGAATCTCTGCTCATAGTTTCTTCAAATTTTTAGGTGATAACTGATTGCTTTAAATGTGTACCCTCCTCCAGACTTCAGTTATATGGTTCAAGCGGAAACGTTCAATATACTAGAAGGAAATTAGAACAAACTTTAATATCCAGAGTAGTGAAAATGTTGAACTTGCTGCCATTGGAAATGGTCGAAGTAAATAACACGTGCATTTAAGAGAAGCTAGACAAGCATCTTTGAGTTATGTTGATAGAATTCATACTGAAAGACAAATGAAGCCTGGGTGGTGACATAAGTTGGTTGGCTTAATAACTCTTTTGGTTGTTATATGAATGTCCTACATAATAAATCTTACAAAATAATGTTGCAACTTTTTTCCCTTTCAGTCTTGAAGGTATCCAACATGCCTTATGCTAGAGCTGTGACTGGGATGTTTTTGAGTGTGTGGAAACAGCAACAATTGTATTCATGTAGTTTCTAAATTATATGGAAAAATGAGACTGATTCAGGATAGTCAATGTGGCTTTGTGCATGGGAAATCATGTCTCACAAACTTGATTGAGTTTTTTGAAGAAGTAACAAAGAAGACTGATGAGGGCAGAGCAGTAGATGTGATCTATATGGACTTCAGTAAGGCGTTCGACAAGGTTCCCTATGGGAGACTGATTAGCAAGGTTAGATCTCATGGAATACAGGGAGAACTAGCCATTTGGATACAGAACTGGCTCAAAGGTAGAAGACAGAGTGTGGTAGTGGAGGGTTGTTTTTCAGACTGAGGCCTGTGACCAGTGGGGTGCCACAAGGATTGGTGCTGGGCCCTCTACTTTTTGTCATTTACATAAATGATTTGGATGTGAGCATAAGAGGTACAGATAGTAAGTTTGCGGATGACACCAAAATTGAAGGTGTAGTGGACAGCAAAGAGGGTGACCTCAGATTACATCAGGATCTCGACCAGATGGGCCAATGGGCTGAGAAGTGGCAGATGGAGTTTAATTCAGATACATGCGAGGTGCTGCATTTTGGAAAAGCAAATCTTAGCAGGACTTAGACACTTAATGGTAAGGTCCTAGGGAGTGCTGCTGAACAAAGAGACCTTGGAGTGCAGGTTCATAGCTCCTTGGAAGTGGAGTCACAGGTAGATAGGATAGTGAAGAAGGCATTTGGTATGCTTTCCTTTATTGGTCAGAGTATTGACTATAGGAGTTGGGTAGTCATGTTGTGGCTGTACAGGACATTGGTCAGGCCACTGTTGGAATATTACGTGGAATTCTATTCTTCCTATCGGAAAGATGTTGTGAAACTTGAAAGGATTCAGAAAAGATTTACACGGATGTTGCCAGGGTTGGAGGATCTGAGCTATTGGGAGAGGCTGAACAGGCTGGGACTGTTTTTCCTGGAGTGTCAGAGGCTGAGGGGTGACCTTTTAGAGGTTTACAAAATTGAAGGGCATGGATAGGATAAATAGACAAAGTCTTTTCCCTGGGATCAGGGAGTCCAGATCTGGAGGGCATAGGTTTAGGGTGAGAGGGGAAAGATATAAAAGAGATCTAAGGTGCAACTTTTTCACGCAGAGGGTGGTACGTGTATGGAATGAGCTGCCAGAGGATGTGGTGGAGGCTGGTATAATTGCAACATTTAAGAGGCATTTGGATGGGTATATGAATAGGAAGGGTTTGGAGGGATATGGGCCAGGTGCTGGCAGGTGAGACTAGATTGGGTTGGGATATCTGGTCGGCATGGATGGGTTGGACGGAAGGGTTTGTTTTCATGCTGTACATGACTATGACTATGATAAATTGTTTTATAGGATTGGGTTGTAGAGGGGGACTTGAAAATGTGAATTTTATAATTGAATTGCTCTTTTTCTGTGAGCACAGGTGACAACGATGAACAGCCCTTGGTATAAGAATGGGTGCGGGCAGCAGTTTGTATTGATGACCTCAAGTTTGTGGAGTGTAGAATGTAGAAAATTGGTCAAAACCTGTTGAATAAGCAAGTCCGGTGAGAACAATTCTTTGATTTGACACAAATGTATCAAACAGCTATCCCTTCGGCTGTTTGCATGAGTGTAAAGTGAAACTGAGTTCCGGATGCTGAAGATTTGTAAATCTGAAGCAGTCCATGTTCATATGCAACAAGGTCTGGGAAAGATCCAAGCTTGGGATGAAAAGTGGCAAGTAATATTAGTGCCAAGCAATAACGATCTCTGATAAAAGACAATCCAGCCAGTTCCCCTTGACATTCAATGTTATGGACCAGACCAAACCCCCTCAAAATATATTAAGAAGATCGTCTTTTTATGTTTTTCGTATTTTTATGGTAAATGTAAGGCATTGTGTTCCAGATGTAATTTGATTGGTCAAACTAATCAACTTGAAGTAAAACACAATTCATTTTTACACTGCAGTTAAAATACAGATGAAATAAAAATAAAAGAATTGGCTTACCTGTAACTCTATCGAAATACTGAAAAAAAAATTAGCTATGACTTATTAATTGTTCCAAGAAAGTAACATCCCATAAATACACTCTTGGCAAAGGCAAATTGAGTAAAATAGGTTGTCTCACATCCAAAAAGGCTTTACAAACTCTTTACTGGCTTTGAGCAGACTATTGTATACCTCTGTCCCAACCTTTCTTCATTTCAGAAAAAAACGGATAAAATACAACTCTTAAATTCATACATCATCACACTATTGTCACTGAATTCCCCACTAACAAATCCTGGGGATTACATCAGAAATGCAACTGGACTTGCCAAATAAATCAGTTGCTACAAGAGCAGGTCAGGGGCTAGGAGTACCGCGGTGAGTAACTCCACTCCTGACTCCTCAGAGCCTATCTGGCAGGTGGTCTTATTCAGGAGTGATGGTCTTAGCCCAGTACAGCGGAGACTTCTGGCCCAGTATTCCAGTGCCCCAGCGTGGCAGTCTTGTTCTGGCTATGTCATCCAGGTATTCAAGTGTTCCCTAATCAGTTTTCCTCGAGTCTAGGAGCCATTGACTGAACTGTGATGAACTTTGTCTTAGTTTTACTTTTTTTAATTATGTATGAGTTTTGTCATTGATGTCGATGCCGTGGTAAGGCGACTTAAAAACGTTTTCATTGTATTTTTCATGTAAAAGTACATGTGACAATAAATTTCTATTCTATCTTATTCCTTGCCATTCTTGTTCGGAAGGGAGTTTCAGGATTTTGATTTGGTGACACAAAAGATTTTGATATGTTTCCAAGTCAGGGTGGTGAGTGCCTTGGAGGGGGAAACTGCAGGTGGTCCATCCTTCTAAATGGTAGTGTTCATGGGTTTGCAAAGCACTATCTAAGCAACTTTGGAGAATTTATGCAAGGCATCTTGTAGATAGTATGTACTGCCACTACTGAGCATTGGTACTGGTGAGAATGAATGTTTCTGGATGTGATGCCAATCAAGTGGGCTGCTTTCTCTTATGTGCCTGTGGTGTTCACATAAGCAGGCAGCACAATCCGTAACACCACTGGCACATAGTGAAATAATTACACAGAGGCCGGTATCCTATCACCAAGTCACTCTTTATTTACATGTGCACTATACATGGGCTCTGACCAGCCCACTCCCAAGACTGAGGAAATCTTCTGAATCTCCTGTTTATTTTTGTTAGCCAGGGCTCCCTGATTTGGCCCAGTTCAACAATTCCATTCGAGGATTTCATAGTCTTTGTGACCCACTTGGCCCAGGTTCCAGTCACTACATGTGGGATTATATTTTGCTTGGTTTCTGATGACCCCGATGCATGCAAATGTCTTCCAGTAGGCTCTGAGGAATATTCATTCAATAAACTGAGATTCTATTCTCTTAACTGTCAGTAAGTTGATAATTAGAGGACAACCAGGGAAAATTCAAACCTCGGTATTGTAGCTTTCACAGGCATAATCCTTCTTACTCAAATACAGTCCAAAAACCATTTCAAACCCTGGTCCCTCTTTGCTGGACTGGTTGACTCTCTGAGGTCCCAATTAACATTCAACATCAGTCATCTGTTTAAGCATATTGCCTTTCTGGATTCAGAGCATCTATAGAATATGTTTAAAAAAGATATAGCCTGCAATTAACTTTCAGGCCCGACGTCATGAAGAAGTAACTGTTTGTTCTCCTTTTTTGTCAAACACACTGCTGCTCACAGTCGAAAGGTCGATTTTTGGCTTTCAGCTGGAAGTTCGCAGCTCTGAATCAAAATTAATTTAAAAAAAACTTAATGAAGGTCTCAACATTCTCATGTAGCCATAATGCTCATCCAGTTCATTTTCTGCTCAATGTTAGCCCCAATATGTTGATACGGAGGTGATTCAGTGGGGATTATGCCATTCAGTGTCAATGTTTAGATTCTGTCTTGTTGAAGGTCGTCATTATCTGACATTTGTATGGTATGAATGTTATTTGCTGAGTTGACAGCTCAAACCTGAATATTGACTAGGTCTTCCTGCATTTGGACATGGACTGCTTTGATACCTTCAGATAGAGGAAGAGTCATTGAAGCAGCTGAAGGTGATTATATGTAGGATACTGCCCTGAAGTACCTCTGGAACTGAGATTACTGAGTTTCAGCAACCAGAACCGTCTTGTTCTGTGAGAAAGTGAGGACTGCAGATCAGAGCTGAAAATGTGTTGCTGGAAAAGCGCAGCAGGTCAGGCAGCATCCAAGGAGCAGGAGATTCGACGTTTCGGGCATGAGCCCTTCTTCAGGAAGGGCTCATGCCCAAAACGTCAAATCTTCAGCCGTCTTGTCCTGTGCCAAGTCTAACATTACATGTGATTCTGCAATTGGACAGTATTTGCTACATAATCCTCTTAACAGAATTAAGCTGCCAACCAGTTTAGTTTCTTTAATTTGGCCCATTGTGGGGTGTATTTGTTTGTACTGGAAGCTAGAGATATTAATGCATAAGGCATTGCTTTTGCAAACAAAAATAACATTTAAGTTATGGGCGGCACGGTGGCACAGTGGTTAGCACTGCTGTCTCACAGCGCCTGAGACCCGGGTTCAATTCCCGACTCAGGCGACTGACTGTGTGGAGTTTGCACGTTCTCCCCGTGTCTGCATGGGTTTCCTCCGGGTGCTCCGGTTTCCTCCCACAGTCCAAAGATGTGCGGGTCAGGTGAATTGGCCATGCTAAATTGCCCATAGTGCAATTTAGGGGTAAATGTAGGGGTGGGTTGCGGTTCGGCGGGTCGGTGTGGACTTGTTGGGCCGAAAGGCCTGTTTCCACACTGTAAGTAATCTAATCTAATCTAATTTTAAGTGCACCGTCTGTGTTCTAACACACGATATGTGACATCTGTTTGCTGGTTAATTTCGCAGAGTAGTGTCCTGAATGATCTGAGTGAACCTGTCTGGTTTAAGATTAAAACAAACCTGTCTTTTAACTGTCAGTTACCTTTAATTGATGCTTGGCAACACTTCTTCAAATCAGAGCTCACTTGCCAACTATTTAGCAGTCTCCTTGAGCAGTATGAATGTTGGATTTCCACTTGAAATGGTACTTCACATGAATTGTCCTATTGGGTGGAGGATAAAAAGCTTTGATGAATTGTTACTATAACAGAATAATAATTTTTTTGAATTGTGACAATGTTAGGCTATGATATAGATGTATGACAAAAGCAGACACTTAACTGGTAGAAGAACTTGCAACTGGAATTGTCAAAAGTTCAAGTCCTAATTGCCAAAGTTATTTAGAAAAAAGCTACTCTTCCTAAATTATAATGTTTAATTGTTTGTGAATTTTGTGATTAAATTTTTTTGTTTGTTCATGGGCTATGGGCATCACTGACGAGGCCAGCATTCATTGACTTCTTTAATATTGCTTGAGAACATGGTGGTGATTTATTGCAAACAAAGTTGCTGTTCAGCAGTGAGTTCTCAGATTTTGACTTAGTGTTAGGCTATCAATGGGACACAGTTCCAAGTCAGAATGGTCTATGCCTTAGAGGGAAACTTTTAGCTGGTAATTCTCTGAAGCATCTGTTACCTCTGGTGGTAGAGGTTGTAAGTTTGGAAGTAGCTGTGGAAGCAGCCTCAGTGAATTGCAGCATCGAATCTTGCAGAGAGTGCAAACTGCTGACTGTTTGGTGGTGTTGGAGGAAGTAAATGTTTAAAGTGGTGAATGGGGTATTAATTGACCACTGAACTGCTTTTCCCTAAGGTACTTCTACCACGTGAGCACCACAAAGATTAATTCGTGGCTTGCACCGGTTATGACATCACTACAACCAATTATCCCACCATCACCACCACCGAGTCCGAGAGTTCTTCATACTTTTATCAGAGTCTTCCAGATGTGCAGCATGGAAATGGGCCCTCCGGTCCAACTCATCTATACTGACCAGATTTCCCAACCAAATGTAGTCCTACCTCCCAGCACCCGGCCCATATCCCTCCAAACCCTTCCTATTCATATACCCATCCAGATGCCTTTTAAATGTTGCAATTGTACCAGCCTTCACCACTTCCTCTGGCAGCTCATTCCATACATGTAACACCTTCTGCGTGAACAAGTTGTCCCATAGGTCTCTTTATATCTTTCACCTCTCACCCTCAACCTATGTCCTCTAGTTCTGGACTCCCTGACCCCAGGGAAAAGACTTTGTCTATTTATCCTATCCGTGCCCCTCATAATTTTGTAAACCTCTACAAGGACCCCCCTCAGCCTCCGATGCTCCAGGGAAAACAGCCCTCGCCGATTCAACCTCACCCTATAGCTCAAATGCTCAACCCTGGCAACATCCTTGTAAATCTTTTCTGAACCCTTTCAAATTTCACAACAGCTTTCCAGTAGGAAGGAGACCAGATTTGCATGCAATATTCCAACAGTGGCCTAACCAATGTCCTGTACAGCCACAACATGACCTCCCAACTCCTGTACTCAATACTCTGACCAATAAAGAAAAGTGTACCAAATGCTGCCTACACTATCCTATCTACCTGCGACTCCACTTTCAAGAAGCTATGAACTTGCACTCGAAGGTTCTTGTTCACTCCTTGTTCAGCAAAACTCCCGAGGACCTTACCATTAAGTGTGCAAGTCCTGCTAAGATTTGCTTTCTCAAAATGTAGCACTTCACATTTATCTAAGCTAAACTCCGTCTGCCACTCCTCAGCCCATTGGCCCATCTGATCAAGATCCCAATGTAATCTGAGATAGCCTCCTTTGCTAGAGATCAGAGTGGTGCTGGAAAAGCACAGCAGGTCAGGCAGCATCTGTGGAGCAGAAAAATCAACATTTTGGGCAAAAGCCCTTCATCAGGAACGTCGAATTTCCTTCTCGGATGCTGCCTGACCTGCTGTGCTTTTTCCAGCACCTCTCTGATCTCTACACTGGTTTCCAACATCTGCAGTCCTCACTTTTGCCCAGTTGATTTTAACCTTCTTTGCTGTCCACTACACCTCCAATTTTGGTATCATCTGCAAACTTACTAATTCTATCTCTTATGCTTACATCCAAATCATATATATGAATGATGAAAAGTAGTGGACCCAGCACTGATCCTTGAGGCACTCCACTGGTCACAGGCCTCCAGTCTCAAAAACAACCCTCCACCACCACCCTCTGTCTTCCAACTTTGAGCCAGTTCTGTATCCAAATGGCGGGTTCTCCCTGTATTACTGCTCCTTGGATGCTGCCTGAACTGCTGTGCTCTTCCAGAATGCCGTGAAATCTAACCTTGCTAACCAGTCTCCCATGGGGAACCTTGTCGAACGCCTTATGAAGCTCATATAGATCACATCTACTGCCCTACCCTCATCAATTCTCGTTGTTACTTCTTCAAAAAACTCAATCAAGTTTGTGAGACATGATTTCCCACACACAAAGCCATGTTAACTATCCGTAATCAGTCCTTGCCTTTCCAAATAAATGTACATCCTGTCCCTCAGGATTCCTTCCAACAACTTGCCCTCTTGTGACGAGGTCTCTTGGTAAAGGAAGCAAGTCACAGTGAGTTCGGCTATATTGAGTGTTAAGAGAGTAAGCTGAAAATGTATTGCTGGAAAAGCGCAGCTGGTCAGGCAGCATCCACCAAGGAGCAGGAGAATCGACATTTTGGACATGAGCCCTTCTTCAGAAATGAGGAGAGAGTGCCAAATAGGCTGAGATAAAAGGTAGGGAGGAGCGTTGGAAATGTGATTGGTGGAAGGAGGTTAAGGTGAGGGTGATAGGCTGGAGTGGGGATGGGGGTGGAGAGGTCAGGAAGAAGATTGCAGGTTAGGAAGGTGGTGCTGAGTTCGAGGATTGGGACTGAGACAAGGTGGGGGGGAGGGGAAATGAGGAAACTGGAGAAATCGGAGTTCATCCCTTGTGGTTGGAGGGTTCCTAGGCAGAAGATGAGGCGCTCTTCCTCCAGCCATCGTGTTGCTATGGTCTGGCGATGGAGGAGTCCAATGACCTGCATGTCCTTGCTGGAGTGGGAGGGGGAGTTGAAGTGGTTGGGTTGGTTGGTTGGTCTGGGTGTCCCAGAGGTGTTCTCTGAAACATTCCGCAAGTAGACAGCCTGTCTCCCCAATACAGAGGAGGCCACATCGGGTGCAGCAGATGCAATAAATGATGTGTGTGGAGGTGCAGGTGAATTTGTGGCCGATATGGAAGGATCCTTTGGGGCCTTAGAGGGAAGTAAGGGAGGTGGTGTGGGCGCAAGTTTTGCATTTCTTGTGGTTGCAAGGGAAGTTGCCGGGAGTGGAGGTTGGGTTGGTGGGGGGTGTGGACCTGACGAGGGAGTGGTCTTTTTGGAACGCTGATAGGGGAGGGGAGGGAAATATATCCCTGGTGGTGGGGTCCGTTTGGAAGTGGAGGAAATGACGACAGATGATATGATGTATATGGAGGTTGGTGGGGTGGTAGGTGAGGACCGGTGGGGTGGTAGGTGAGGACCAGTGGGGTTCTGTCCTGGTGGCGATTGGAGGGGTGAGGCTCAACGGCGGAGGAGCAGGAAGTGGAGGAGATGCAGTGGATAGCATAGTCGATCACGTCTGGGGGAAAATTGCGGTCTTTGAAGAAGACCTGTTAAGAGAGTAAGGCGAGGCAGGATGGTCTTTAGTGCTAGGAGTGGGTAGGTAAGACTGAGTTCATGACGTAAATTGACACATGGAACTATGATGTTGCCATAACAGAAACTTGGTTGAGGGAAGGGCTGGATTGGCAACTCAACTTTCCAGGGTATAGGATCTTTAAGCGAGACAGAGGAGGCTGTTAAAAGGGTGTGGTGTAGCACAATGGTTAGCTCTGGCATAATATTCTTTCCAGAGTGCGATTCAGCTATTACATGGCTGAAGAATTAGGGAACGGTATTTTTGAGAACGCTTACCTCCGTAGGCAACACTGCGATTCCAGCAGGGCTCGGTTTGTGTGCTTTGTTTTGCGCATGCACCGATGTCCACGCCAAAGTCTCGGTGCATATGCCGATGTCCATGCTGTTCTGTACATGCGCTGGTGTCTGCACCGTTCCACGCATGCTCGACTTTGGTGCCGGTCTACATATGTGCTGATGACCACACCAAAGTGTCCAACCATTCGGCGCATGTACGATGTCGGCACCAGTTTTTGTGCGTACCGCGCAAGCGCCAATGTCGGCTGTTGACAGAGCAGCTTTCTAGGAGTTTTTAAATTTGCTCTGTTAAATTTACATTTTTTTAAAAGAAATATGATTTCAACCTTCATTCAGGCTGTGCTTAACTTGTGGTAGACTTTTAGGTGATTTTTGAGCGATCGTGAGTGATCTTTTTTGCTGGTCTGCCCCAACCCCACTTTTCCCGTCGTCCCCATTATTTATATTGAGTGAGGTTTCGCTGGAGTGCAACGACTACACTTTCGGAGAACTACCTGTATTAATTAAGGAATTAATTACTTCTTTATGTAAGTTTGCTTGCTGAGCTGGAAGCGAGCAAACCTACATCCAGAACCTCAACCTGAGCTACAAATCTTCTCAAAACTCGCTAGAGTTAATTACTGCAATAAAGAAAGATGATATCTTCTAATGGTCCTCAAACAAGGCTTTGTGGGTCAAACTTAGGAATGTTAAGGGAGAGAAAAGCTCCTTTACAGGGAATGTATTATATGCCCCCAAAGACTCTTCAGGAAATAGGAGCAAATTAGTAGACAGCCCACAGAGGTGGGTAAGCGTGACAATCAGGCAATTATAATAGGAAATTTAAACTTTCCCAACATACATTGGGATAGTCATAAGGGTTTAGAGGAGCAGATTTCTTGAAGTATATCGTGTGGAGTTTTTTTTTCCATACGTACAAAGTCCAACAAGGGAGAATAGTTCTGTAGAAAGAAGCCAGACAAGTGTTTGATGTGATAGTGGGGGAACATTTAAGTGATAGCGACCACAATACGGTATGGTTCAAATTTGTTCAGAGAATTCCTACAGTGTGGAAGCAGGCTATTTGGCCCATCAAGTCCATACCAATGCTCCAAAGAGCATCCCACCCGGACCCATTCCACGACACTATCCCTGTAACCCTGCATTTCCCATGGCTAACCCACCAGCCTGCATCTCCCTGGCCTCTGTGGGCAATTTAGCATTGCCAACCCACCAAACCTGCACTTCTTTGGACTGTGGGAGGAAACCCATGCAGACACAGGGAGAATGTGTAAACTTCTAACAGACAGTCGCTTGATGGTAGAATTGGACCTGAGTCTGTGGCACTGTGAGGCAGCTGTGCTAACCAATGAGCCACTGTGTCTCAGTGCTTCCTCTGGGCAAGGAAAACGATGGCCTGCAAATGATGGGTTTGGATTGGGGCAAGGCAGATTTTATTAAAATAAAACAGTATCTGGCTACAGAACACTGGGAATAGCTCCTTAAGTCTTCAGCAGAGCAATGGGGGGCATTCACAAAGGAGCTGGGGAGAGTTCAGGTCCATCATATTCCCATATAAACGGATATGTAGAAGCAATAAGTTCAAAGAACCCTTGACGTTTTGGACAATTCAGGACTGGATAAAGAAGAAGATGTCGCAATTCAGCTACAGCCCTATAGGAAGAACAAAGTGCAGCAGGGTACTTAAAACAATTAGAAGAGCAAAATGGGGGCATTAGAAAGGACTTGTGAACAGAATTGAGGAGAATCCGAAGATATTTTATAAAAACATTAACGGGAAGAAGCTAACTTGGGAAAGTGTAGGAACCAAGAGGGCGCCCTGTTGTGTGAAGCTGATGAGTGTTGGTTGAATACCTCTCTTTGGTCTTCACTTTGGAAAAGGAGCACGTAGATAGGAAATTGAGGAAAAGGAACTGGGAGGAACTTGCACAGTTTGACATTGGAAATGGGAAGGTGTTAGAGGCTCTGTCATGCCTGAAAACAGGTAAATCCCCTGGCCCAGAGGAATTGCATCCCAGGCTGCTGTGGGAGGCATGGCAGGAAATTGCAGGGGCTCTGACACAAATTTTTAATTCCTCACTGACCACAGGGAAAGTTCCAGAAGATTGGACGACAGCTATTGTGGTTCCACATTTTAAAGAGGTGGTAATGAACCAGGAAATTACAGACCGGTGAGTCTAATGTCAGTTAGCATTTTTTGATGAGGGAAGTTCAGTTGATG